>NW_024412421.1:31636221-31685409 GCF_014898765.1 Herpailurus yagouaroundi
AGTGGTTTTTAGTGTATTCATGCATCTGCACAACCAACCATGTTTCGAACCTTTGCAGTCACCTCGAAAGGAAAACCTGTTCCCTATCGCCCTCACCCTCTTCCCCTGCTGTAAGCGACTGCGAGTCTCCTTCCCGTCTCCGTTGATTTCCCTGTTGGGGGCACTTCCTGTAAGTGGGATTCTAGGATATGAAGCCTTCTGTGTCTGGCTTCATTCCCTTAGCATGACAACCCTGAGGTTCATCCACGTCGTAGCGTGTCTGCGCTTCATTCCTTTGTCCGCTTGAATAATAATCCCTCATGTGGATTCTCCACAGTTTGTTCACTCATTGATGGACCTTTGGGCCGTCCCCACTTCATGGCTGCAGTGAATCGTGTCAGGAGCGTTCGTGTACAAGTTCTTGTGAGGGTGTGTGTCTTCATTCCTCTTGGGTCTGTGCCTAGGAGCATAGTTGTTGGGTCCTGTTTTGGTGACTCTGTGTAGCCATTTTAGGAGCTGCCGGACTGTTTGCAAGGTGGCTGCAGCCTGTTACATTCCCACCAGCGGTGTGTGGGGGCTCTCTTTGCTCCTTTTATTCTTAGAGGGTGTATCTGAAGGATGACTTCCTTCGGGGGGAGTTTGGCAGCACCCCACAAAAGCCCATGAGGTAGGACGGTACCTGTTCCCAAGCCTTGATCTGTACCTCAGCGGGGTTCTGAACTTGGCCGTTCACAGGTCACCTCTGCTAGCTTGGCGTAGCTCTTCATTCGATGGCTCTTACCGTGAGTTTGATTAAACAGCTTTCCAAAAATTTTCTCCTGGCTTTCTAGCCAGGTATGTCTCCGGTGGCACAGAACCTGAGCCCTGTTTTGAAAACACCCGTGTGTTTAAGCAGCTGACTTTCCCCCCAGTTTTGCTTGCATTTGGCCACACTCCACCTCCCAAGTGGCCCAGAAACCTATTGCAGCTGGGGTGGAGGTGGGGACCTGGGGAGTGTGCAACGGGCACTGATGGTAAATGCAGGGTGCCATACTGAGAGTGCACAGTGGGTCCCAAGCCCGGCTGATCATTAGAAATCCACAGGGGGGCTTTTTAAAATGTTTTTTTAATGTTTATTATTTATTTTTGAGAGAGACAGAGTGCAGTGGGTGAAGAGGCACAAAGAGGGAGGCACAGAATCTGAAGCAGGCTCCAGGCTCCGAGGTGTCAGCACAGAGCCCTTTGTGGGGCTCGAACCCACAAACCATGAGATTATGATCTGAGCCAAAGTTGGACGTTCAACTGACTGAGCGTGGGAGGCTTTTAAAGTACAACCTACTGGAACATTCTTGGGAAGCTCATTCTAAGGGGCACAAGACCAGATTTTGGCATCTGAAATCCACATCTGTAGGTTTTCCTTCTGTTAACTAAACGCCATTCTGCCCTCTCCCTGGAGAGGCTGAGGATGACTGTCATTCACTAGGTAGGTTGGGGCTCAGTATTTTAATAAGCTCCCCAGGGGCCCCTGGTGGCTCAGTCGGTTGAGCGTCTAACTCTTGGTCTTGGCTCAGGTCATGATCTCACAGTTTGTGGGATCAGGCCCCACATTGGGCTCTGCGCTGTGTGGAGCCTGCTTGGGATATTCTCGCTGCCTCTCCCCTGCTCCTTCTCTCTTTCTCTCTCTCAAAACACATAAACATTAAAAGAACCCCACCACAGGTGGTCCTGGTAACTAGCCAGGTTTGGTGTATGCTGCTCCAGAGATGACCACCTAACCTTCCTTTGTTCCGTATTTCAATGTCTTCTCTGCCAGGCACTGTCCTAGGTACTGAAGACATGGCTGTAACTAGATTGTAATCCACATGGAGCTAACAGTGTTTCATTAGCAACAAGCAGCATGGGCTTTGACTTCAGCACCGTTTGAGAGGCTTTGCTGTGTGACCATGGGCAAGTTATATCTGCTTTCCAAAATTAAATTCTCTTAGGTCTAGAAAGGGAAGGATATTGGTGTCCATAACCCTGCAGAATCATGGTTGGGAGTGAATACCTGAGTTAATACATCAGAGGGGGGTCAACATGGTCACTAACAGGGGATTATTGCTGCTGCGTTTTTGCAACTGCTGTTGCTGATGAGTGGCATCCAGCTTGTCTGGGGTGGCAAGGTCTTGCCTGGGTGCTTGGACTTTTTCTGGAGGTCAGCGGGAATCCACTGATGGCTTTCCAGAAGAGGGATGAGGTGATCACATTTGCATTTTGGAACCTGCTCGGCCAGTCCTGTGTGAGATGGATGTGTTCGTGGTAAAGGGACAGAAAAAACCCGTTCTGGGATAGAGAGCTCAGAGCAAGCATTCCGGTCCCTGATGGGAGACTCTCAGGGCCGTGGCTCCAGTGTGCTGTCAGAAGGGTGACCTCCTGAGGGGGATATCCAAGCCGCAGCGTTCCTTCTGGGCTTCTGGTCAGCATGAACCTGCAGGTGACTGTGAGGTCTGCCGGCCAGCACGGGGGAGCTCATGCATGTGGTTTGGGAGTACTTGGCGAGTGGTGTGTGACTTTTGGACATGGATCACACAGTCCCCCCCGGCCCCCCAGGCCTGGGTGACAGTAGGTACACATGGGTCCTGCTGTCTACAGCAGGGCACTCCTCCCCTGGCCCACTGGGAGCATTTGGCAATCCCTGGGTGATACTTTCAGCCATCATAACTGGGAGTGTTGTGCTCCTGGCACCTAGTGGATCGAGGCCAGGGATACTGCTAAATAAACATCTTACAATGCCCAGGATAGCCTGTACCACAAATAATAATCCCGTACAAAGTGTCAGTGGTGCTGAGGTAGAGAAACCCTGGTCTCCCGTCACGCGTTGGTTTGCTTAGAGCCGGAATAGGGTTTCTCTTCAGACCCTGTCATGATGGAGCGATTTCATGTGTTCAGCCTGTATCTGCTGTCCTCTTGGGTTCTGGGCTGCGGGGGGAGAGGAGGAAGGATGGAGCCCCTGCCCTGGTGGGGAGCAGACTTAGCAACCGGCCAGTGCAGGATCGTGTGATCAGTATCACAGTGAGGGTCTAGGCTGGGTACCCTGTGAGGAAGGAGCGTTCTTACTGGTCTGGGTGTAGAGGAGGGGGAATAGGTGGAGGCCTCTCCCGGAGGAGCTTCTTGGCTGATGACTTAGAGGAGAGAATTGCTGGGTGGCCTGCAGGATGGCTGTCCTGAAGCAGGATCAGCAGGTGGCATTGAATATGAGCGAGTAGGTTTGTGGGTCAGAGATTTGGGCAGGGCTCAGCTGGGTGATTCTATTCTTTGTGGACCTGGACTGAGGTCATTTGGTGATACTCAACTGGTATGTCACTTGGTCTGGAAGTGTCCAGAATCTTCACTCCCATGTCTGGGGCCTTGGTGGTGATGGCTGGAAGATGAGGCATAGTTGGTATAAATGAGTGCCTATTGCTACTGGACCCAGAGCAGTTGGGCTTACATGGTGCCTGGCATCCCCCCAGAGGGTGTGTTCCAAGAGTCGCAGGCAGAAGCTGCTTAGCGTCAGGAGTCCCAGAGCATCACTCGCACCAGTTCAGGTCACCAAGGCCAACTCCGGTTCCAGGAATGGGGACTCCCCTCTTGAGGAGTGGTGGCATGCATGTCCAGGGTGGAAAGGAGCTGGTAGTGGCTGTCCACCTTGGAGCCAGGCCACCGTGAGTACATCTGGACTCCGGATCCAGACCTGTAGCTCAAGTCCCTGCTCTGCCACCTGCTAAGTATGTGATCTGAGCCACTCTGTGCCTCAGTTTACCTGTCTGTCAAAATGAGGTGATAGATCCTATCTAATATGAATTACGTGAATTTTAAGATAGGCAAGAATTAAGTGGACTTTATTTCATGTACTTTAAAAAAATAGATTTTAATGTTTATATTTGAGAGAGAGAAAGTGTGAGTGGGGGAGGTACAGAGAGAGAGGGAGAGAGAGGATCCAAAGCAGGCTCTGTGCTGGCAGCAGAGAGTCTGATGCGGGGCTCGAATTCACAAACTGTGAGATCGTGAGCTGAGCTGAAGTTGGATGCTTAACCGACTGAGCCACCCAGGTGCCCCAGTGTGCTTTTTTTAATACGTGGGAAATATTGCATAATTGAAATGGAACACAATAAAAGAAAAAAGAAACTGGTGGGGAGTCCCAAGCACTGGCTTCTTTTTTTTTTTTTAATAAGTATTTTTAAAAAAATTTTGATGTTTATTTTTGAGAGAGAGAAAGAGACAGAGCATGAGTGGGGGGAGAGGCAAAGAGAGGGAGACACAGAATCCAAAGCAGACTCCAGGCTCTGAGCTGGCAGCCCAGAGCCCGACGCGGGGCTTGAACCACAAACCGTGAGATCATGACCTGAGCTAAAGTCAGATGCTTAACACACTGAGCCACCCAGGCGTGCCTCCCCCGCCAATGCCCCCAAGCCCTGGCTTCTAAAGAAGACTAGATCTTAAGCCACTCACCTCTTGGCTGTCAGTTGCCCTTTTACTTTCCAAGGGTGATGATGGTAAGATGCTGACCGGGCTTCCTTCCAACCCTGGCCTCCTGGAGAGCCTTGGAATATAGGGAGGGAGCCCATGGGCCAGCTGGGAGATGCTGTGTGTGCGTTTTCTTCGCTTCCAGGGGCATCAGCTGAGTCTCCAGCTAGAAAGGAGCCCACTCGGGGGCCTTTCTGAGTTCACCCTTTAGGGCCCTGCTACATCTTCTGCATTTGGGGGGCCTGGAATGTGCCTCGGGAGCTGACGCAGGGCCACCTGTTTGTGGAGTCTGGATAGGGTTGGTGGGGCGATGGGCCGCCTTGGAGGGTGTGGACCATGGCCATCTCTACTGAATAGGCTCCTATCCTGAAGTTTGCACGCATGTCTTCTCCATCTGCTTATTTTTGGCAAGTTATGGCTGCTGGTGAATGAGGGATTCTCAAAAATAGGAGCTGTTCTGTTTCCCTGGTTTGGGTCCTTGGCGTGGCTGCCTGGCGATGACGATGACGTTGTCGATGACGGGAGCCGCCTCTAACGAGTGCTGTCTGTGTACTGGTGCCTGTGTAAGCACATCACGTACAACAGCTCGTTAATTCTTCACAGTGACCCCGGGAAGCTCTGTTTATGAGGGCACGGAGTCCTGTGGAGACTAGGTGACATGCCCAAGGCCACACAGCCACGAATGGGCAGAGCTGTAATTTGTATTCATGCTGTCTGCCTTCAGAGTCTCATATCTTCTTCCTGCTGTGTTCCTTTCTCTTCCTGGATGATCTCTGATGTTTCAGTTCTGTGTGTGATGGAGAAGCACGTTGTTGGGGACCCAAGAACAGCAGTTCCACTCAAGTTCTCATTTTTACAATGGGAGGGAAATGCGTACATTCCTTATGTGTGCAGAGGACACGCTTGGCTGGGTGCTGGAGATGCCAGGAGGAAGAGGCCTCTTGAAGTGCCCTGGTTAGCAGGGAGACAGGCGTGCCAGGAGACCACACAGTGTGGACAGCTGCTGACAGAGCCAGGGCCATTGAAACAGCGTGGTTCTTATCCCCGCTAGTTCTGAAATCCATCTTGGGGCTTCGAAGCCATTAAAAAAAAAATGATTATTTTTGAAAGTTGTTATCGAAATGTTTTTGAAACAGTGGAGAAGTGGTTGTTTTTGTATCGGCATCATCCCCCGCCTGCAAAGAAATGCATTGTCTGAAAGCGGCCCCCACACTCCTTCAGTCAAACATCCCATCAGAAAGGAGATTCAGCCAATGCCCTCTGTGTCTGTAAACTTATTTATTTGTTGGTTCAGATGTGTGGTTATGGTTCACGATAGCAGGGACTTGAGAGTCTGAGTGCCTGGATCTCCTCCCAGCCCTGCCACCTCATTGGGGTGTCTGTGGTGTCTGTCCTGGGTAACGATTACTTGTTGTTCTTAGGATTTGTTCCTTTGTTGATTTTAGCAAATACTCAAAGGACTGAGTGTGTGTTTGGTGTTAGACTTGTCACTGGGAATAAAGTGTCGAATAGGGCCACAGAGATCCATAAAGCAACTTACAGTTTCCTAGGACAGAAAAAGCCAAACTAATCATTCAAGCATTTGGGATTGTGATGGATGCTAGGAAGGTAAGAATCCAGGCACTGTGACCGAGTAGCCAGTGAAGAACACTATTTTAGTAGAGTAGATCTCGGGGAAGCCTCTCTGTGGAGGTGATACTTGACCTGGACTTGATGGGTAAGCAGGAGGGAGCCATGGGAGGCTCTGTGGGGAGAGCAGTCCGGGCAGAGGACACCGCAGCAAAGCTTCTGTGTTCGTCAGGGGCCAAGTGCAGTGACAAAAGATGTCTTCCTACAAGTTTCTCACCAAGTCCTGAAACAGTGGGATTGAGGGGTGGGGCTCTGCTGTGGGGTAGTTAAGTACCCTCTAAGACATCTGAGGCTGCCTCAGGACCCTCTGTGTCCAGCCAGCATGTGGGGGAAGAGGGAGAGTGGAGGATGCCTTAAGAGGTGTTTATGGCCTGGGCCTGCAAGGTGGAAGGTTCCCAACTTCCACTGACAAGGAATTGGCATGTGACGTGCTGCAAAGGTTGCTGGGAAATGTGACCAGCCTGTGTGCCATTCAGAATGAGAAGTGGGTTTGGTAGGCATCTTCCGGGCTCTTTGTGGCCCCTAATTGTGGAGGGGGCAGAGGTGGCTGTAGGAACCCAACTGATGGCTAGACAACAGAATGATTGTAGGGACTTGGGGGGGGGGCAGGTGGAGTTCTTGTAGGAATCCAAGAAAATAGACAACTTTACCCGGTAAGTGGGCCTCATGGGAAGGGGGGATGGTGGCACTGAGAACTCTGCCATCTGTCTGACAAGAGCCGCAGGCAGTGGCTTCTCTCCATGGTCGGGCCTCCTCGCCCCTGTTAAGCTTCCCTGCAGCCATGGTTGGGTCCTCCCCAGCAAAGCCGTTCTCCATCCTCACTCCTTGGGCGGCCTCCTCCGTGAAGCCTGTGGTTTCCCAGCCTCCCAAGAGTGGACTCCTGAGGGAGGCCTGTGATTGGCTGGGTCTTCTTGAGCCAGTGCATGGGGATTGGCTATTTCGAAGCCAGCGTCCCCTCTTTGGTTTGGGAGTTGGCCTCTCCTGGTGGGGGGCATAGTCTGGAAGCTTCAGGACTTACGGGCAGTGGTGGGTCCCTGTGATGGGTTGAGTTGTGACCTCCCCCCCAATTTCCTGTATCAAAGCCCTAACCCCCTGTACCTCAGACAGTGAGCTTATTTGGAAATTGGATCTTTGTAGATATATTAGTTAAGGTGAGGTCATGCTGATGTCCAGTGGGGCCCTCATCCAATATAACCGTGTTCTGGAGGAGACACACAAGGAGAGAAGGTCCCGCGATGGGGAGCGCAGGGGTGGGAGTGCGGCCTTGACAAGTAGGGGACCACCAAGGTGGCCGGCAGTGCCAGAAGATGGGGGAGAGGCATGGAACAGATCATCTCCCCCAGCCCTCAGGTACCAACCCCGCCCACCCCGTGGTCTGGGGTTTCCAACCTCCACAACTGTGAGGCAGTACATTTCTGTTTAGGCCACCCGGTCTGTGGTCCTCTGTGGTCCTTGTAGCGCCCTAGCAAACGAATACACTCCCCTTTAAAATTTTTTTTAAGTCTATTTATTCTTGAGAGATAGAGACAGAGCGTGAGCTGGGGGGAGGGCAGAGAGAGAGGGAGACACAGAATCCTTTACAGGCTCCAAGCTCTGAGCTGTCAGCACAGAGACCGGCGCGGGGCTCGAACTCACAAACTGTGAGATATGACCTGAGCCGAAGCCGGGCGCTTAACCGACTGAGCCACCCAGGCGCCCCACAAATACACTCCCCTTTAAAAGGGGACTGAACAGCAGTGGGGTGAGCACGGCCACTGAGGTGTCCATCTGGCTGCAGGTATTCTGGGCAAGGTGCAGTTGGCCGTGCAGGAATTGAGGGGCCCTGGCTTTCCTTCAGCCGTCCTCTTCCTTCCTGGCTACATTCGTCTTGGCCATTGGTCTTGGTTAATTGTGTGTACTGTGGCACCAGCCTGCTTAGGTTTGAATCCAGAGTCCATGGCTTTTTAGCTGTGTGGCCTTGGGCAAGAGACTTAACTGTCTGTGCTTCTGTTTCCTTATCTGTAAAATGGGAAGAATGGTAGTGCCTGCCTTAAAGGGTTGTTAGGAGGGTCAGATGTGCTCCTGTAGGAAACCACTTAGGTACCTGGGAAGGTTTGCTCTTGTTACTACCGCTCAGGCTTCTCTCCTGTCTCTTGCAAGTACATACCCTGAATTCTTTCCTCCCAGCAACCAAGCCTCCCCTTTGAAGGACGCTGTGCATGTCGAGTTAGTTGTGGTTGGTCCCTTTGGTGCTCCCAAGGCTGTGGGGTGTGGACATGGGTCTTTTTCATCTGGCTCTTGGGAAACTTGGTGTCCCAGCTCAGAGCTCCATCTGGGGCTGTTGGTGAGGACAGGAGAGGCAGCTGGAGTGTGGACACGTCCCCCTGGGAGAAGCCAGGGAGCCGGGTGCAGGGAGCGTCTGTCCCTTGCATCTCTGTAAGCCCTGGGGTGGGTGTGTACCCCACTTTGTGTCATTAGAGTCTCCTGAATAGTTGGTGCAAATCAGATCTCTTGTGGATGTCTAGGGAGGGAGCTGTTAAGAGTGATCCCTCAGTGATTGATTTTAGGAAGAAACTCCTCCCCACCGCCTGCCACCCAGTGGATCTTAGAGATAAGCGTGCATTGTCACATAGCAGGGTAGCAAAGTGACAGGTCTTGTTTTGTCTTGGAAGAGACTGAAGTGCTGTGCAGTTTGCATTTGAAGCTAGAAATCCTGGTGGTGGCTTTTCCTGCCGCCCGGCAATGCTTGACTTGGAGCCAGGCCCTCCGCGGTCCTTTACCCCAGAATGTGGGCTCCGGGAGGCAGGGGCAGGTCCGTTCAGCTTTCCAGTGTGGGGTCCCCAGCACCTCGCCCGGGGTGACCAGTGGACACATGAGGGAAAGGACCTCGATGCCCCCCCTGCAGTTTGTGCTCCCCCTTTTCTCCCCAGAGATGGCAGTATCTTGGGTTAAGATACTGCCTTAACCTACCTTGCCTTAGCTCTACCTTGCTAAGGTAGAGCATCTCCGTGACAACTTCCTTTTGAACCACACACACAGCCCTGAGCTTATTGGCAGCGTGACCCTGAGCACCCCAGGCCCCCTTGTGCCTCAGGCTTCTCGAGTGAGAGCTGGGATGGTGGCAGAGTTTGCTGGTGGGTTCTGTGCAAGGATTAAATTTGTAAATGCACGTAATCGCCTGGTCTGTACTTGACCGGGGTGCCTCGTGCTCATGCTGCCCTGATGGCTCGTCATTGCCTGCATTTGTGTGTTCCGGGAAGTGTTCGAGGGGCTGTGGTGTGGCCCCTACACGCAGGCGGCCTTTTAGGGTTAAGGTCCCTTGGGTTCGAGCCTTGGGCAGGCCAGCGTGTCCGCCCCTTGCCTCTGTCCTTGGAGGCTGGGGTAGCCTGCCCTTGGAGAAGAGGAGTGTCAACAGGGCCGTGGCGATGTTTTGGAAACAGCAACAGTGATGATGCCAGTTCCAGCACGGCCGGAAGAAGCTTTCATCTGACCCAAGCTGCACTCACAGCCAAGGGCGGGAGTGGGCTCGGGGGCCGGGGTGAGGTGTCTAGTGTGTGAAGGATTCCGTTTCGAGGAGGGAGAACATGGCACTTTGTAATTTGTAGAAGGGAGACTGGCAAAGTTAGTGTCTGCACAGCGGGAGAGAGACAGGAAGAGAAGGCCCTGTGGGGCTCATGGTGGGGGCGGGGTGTGATGTCAGCCTCTGCGGGTGAGGGCCTGGGGCCTGGCTGGAGGAGGGCCTGTGTCCCTGGGGAGCTAAGAAGGACCCAAACAGGGGTGGCCAAGCGTGAACGGCCAGTTCCCTATTGAAGACAGCTCTGAGCTGATCTCCTCTGACCTGCGTTTGCCCTGATTAATTCTGACTTCGTTTTCCTTGAAGAAGTAACATGTATTCATTAGCAGAAACATGTTTTTTAAAGTTTATTTATTGGGGGGGGAGGGGCAGGGAGAGAGGGAGAAAGAGAATTCTAAGCAGGCTCCATACTGCCAGCGCAGAGCCCAATGTGGAGCTCGAACCCACAGCAGTGAGATCATGACCTGAGCTGAAGCCAAGCGTCGGGTGCTTAACTGACTGAGCCACACAGGCCCCCCAGCAGACATATTTTTAACGATAACTGGGTGAGGGTAACAGCCCCTTCCCCCCTGGCCAGAGGCATGTGTGTTAAAAGTTGGTCTACACACTTCTGGGGCGCCTGGGTGGCGCAGTCGGTTAAGCGTCCGACTTCAGCCAGGTCACGATCTCGCGGTCCGTGAGTTCGAGCCCCGTGTCGGGCTCTGGGCTGATGGCTCGGAGCCTGGAGCCTGTTTCCGATTCTGTGTCTCCCTCTCTCTCTGCCCCTCCCCCGTTCATGCTCTGTCTCTCTCTGTCCCAAAAATAAAAATAAAAAAAACAAAAAAAAAACGTTGAAAAAAGTTGGTCTACACACTTCTGTTTTTTTTGTTCGTTTGTTTTTGCAAGACATAAATGATTTTTATAAAACGCATTATTCTAGCACCGTGCCTTTTCCATTTAGTGCTACATTGGGACCAGTTAAAAAAATTTTTTTTAATGTTTATTTTTCAGAGAGAGAGAGAGAAAGAGAGACAGGGAGTGAGCAGGGGGAGGGGCAGAGAGAGAGGGAGACCGAGAATCTGAAACAGGCTCCAGGCTCTGAGCTATCAGCACAGAGCCCGATGTGGGGCTCAAACTCACAAACTGTGAGATCATGACCTGAGTGGAAGTTGGATGCTTAACTGACTGAGCCACCCGGGCACCCCATGGGACCGCTTCTTGTTATAAGCTGTCCTCTTAAGGCCTGACAGCCTGGGTTCAAATCTTGGCCCTGTCACTTAAAATGTTGGTGACCATGGACAAGTTAGCCTCCCGTTGTACCCATCTATAGAGTGGGATCACAGTAGTGCCTTCCTTAGGGGATTCTCATGGGGATTAGGTGAACATGTTGCACATTTTGGGATAGTGCCTCACAAGTGTCCCAGAGCACTCAATAACACCATCACTGGTGATGGTGGGGGTGGTGATTATTATTTCGGTGCACTCTGGTAAGTAGAACAAAGTCCCCGGCCCAAGAGGTTCCCATCGTAACCTCTAGAACTGGTGACTAGGTTCTCCTCTATGGAAGAAGGCTCTCTACAGATGTGATTAACTTGATCTTGAGATGGGTAGATTATTCTGGATTATGGATGGGGGAGTGGTGTTATCACAGTGGTTCTTATCAGTGAAAAAGGGAGGAGGGTCAGAGTCTGAGAAGGAGATGTGATGACAAAGCAGAGGGCAGAGAGGTGAAATGAGTGGCTTTGAAGTTGGAAGGGGTCCACAAACCAAGGGATGCAAGCCGTCTCCAGAAGCTGGAAAAGGCACAGGAGCAGATTCTCCCGTAGAGCCCTCGGAAGGAAGGGATCCTTTCTGACACCTTGGTTTCAGCCCAGGGAGACCCATTCTGCTCACCTGCAAAGCAGTAAGATCATGTGTGTTGTCTTAACTCCCTGAGTTTGTGGTTAATTTGTTACAGCAGCCACTGGAAATGACTATAGCCTCCTATCCAACTTAGACAAATCCTAATATTTGCTTTGGATCTTGGTTTTTAAGAAGAGAGTGCATATAGCTAAGTCCTCATGTATACGCCTTCCTCCCTAGGGAAGCCAGGATGTCACTTTGATAATTAATTCCCATGCATTTTCTAACACTGAAAACTTGCATCTTTAATTAGCATACAGTCTCTTGTTAGGCATCCATATTGATATCAGAGGCTTTCTTTTAACTGCATTTAGGCTTCACTCGGTAAGGGCCCCTGATAGGACACCTGTTCTTTTGATGATGGTAATTTAGGTTATTTCCTATGGTGGAAATCTTTCCGAGCATATGCCTTCTGTTTTGTTATAACTGGTTATAGCTTTTGCCCTTTATCTTTTATCTTTAATTTTTTAATCCGTTTTATATTTTTGGGTATCATGTAGCTTATTAGTTTGCTATGTCTAACATTGATCCTGGGAATATTTTTATTGCTAACTCTTAGGCACATCCCTGGTAATTTCCACAGGATGAATTGCTAGAAGAATTTCTGGGAGGAAGGAAAGGCTGTGTCCTGGGCTCTGGGTGCAGTGGTCCCCAGAAAGGCTGTGCCGACTTGTACGCCCCCCGTTGCTAGCATGTGGACACCTGTCAGCTTTTATATCTTTCACAGATGTTAAATTCACAGGCAGTGAAAGGTCTTGTGAGCGTTGTGGTTCCTCTTCCTCGTTTGGTAGTTGGATGTGAAACCGGAAGCACGACTCCTCTTCTGGCTGAAGACCGTGGGTCTCACTGTGGCATCAACATGACCGATTGGGGGGCACCTGGGGGGGGGGCACCTGGGTGGCTCAGTTGGTTGAGTGTCCGACTTTGGCTCAGGTCCTCATCTCACGGTTCATGAATCTGAGCCCCATGTCAGGCTCTCTGCTGTCAGCGCAGAGCCCGCTTTGGATCCTCCCTACTCTCTCTCCCCCTCTCCTCTCTCTCTCTCTCTCTCAGAAATAAACATTAAAAACATTAAAAACAAAAAACCTGAGCAATTGGGATGGTGGTAGGAAAACGTATGAACCCATACTGTGGGCCAAGGCCTCTGATAGGTCCCCACTTAACCCACCCAGCAACCCCATGAGGTTGATATCTTCCTGATCTGCTGGATGAGAAGTTTGATGTCGAGGCAAGTCTAGTAATGTCTAAGGTTGGCAGCCTGGATATACTTCGAGTTATTCTGATGGCTCAGCTCATTTGTGTGTCAGGCCGTCTCCAGGGAGGAGTTGGGTATCCTTTTCCTTTCTTGAGAGGAAGGCCTTGCATGACCTTTCATTTTGTAGTTGCTTCCAAAAATCTGCGTAACTGCATAGGGTTGCCCCAGAGTTGTCTACAGGGAAGGGGCTGGATTCTAGTTCCCCGAGGCAGGGAGCGTCTTGTCTGTCTCTGCACTTGTAACGCCAGGAGTTTCCAGTAGGCGCTCAATAAATGTATGCTGCTGAGCCACCACCTTTTCTTTCCTTGCAAAGGAGGAATCTACTTTCTGTTTCTATATTCGCCTTCTCTGGACATTTCATAGAAGTGGAATCCCAATATGTAGCTTTTTGTGTCTGACTTCTTTCTTTTTTTTTTTTTTTTTTTAAGTTTATTTTTTTTAAGAGAGAGACAGACCGAGAGACAGAGTACAAGTCGGGGAGGCGCAGAGAGAGAGAGGGGGACACAGAACCTGAAGCAGGCTCCAGGCTCTGAGCTGTCAGCACGGAGCCTGGCGTGCGGCTTGAACTCAAGAACCGAGAGATCGAGACCTGAGCTGAAGTCGGACACTTAACCGACGGAGCCATCCAGTCACCCCAACGTCTGACTTCTTTCACTTAACATATGTTAAGGCTCGTCCACATTGCAGTGTGTGAGTGATCGATTCCTTTTTTATGGCTGAGTAGTGTTTCATTGTTAGGAGGGACCACATTTTGTGTATCCATTTCATTACTCGATGGACCTTCAAGATGTTCCCACTTTCTGGCTGGATGAGGAATGCTGCTGTGAGCATTTGTGGACAGATTTTTGTGGAAATAAGTTGCCCTTCTTTGTGTATGTACCTAAGAGGGGACTTGCTGGGTCCCTTGTAACTCTGTATTGACTTGTTTGAGGGCCTGCCAGGCTGAGTGGCTGAGCCATTCGACATTCCCACCAGTTTGTCCACACCCTCGCCAACTCTTGTTACTGTCTGAGTTTTTGACGATAGCCGTCCTAGTGGGGGTGAAGTCCTATCTCTTTGTGGTCCTGATTAGCATTTCCCTGATGGATCCTTGTTCTATTTTAAATAAAACTCCTTACACGGTTTTTGGTTGATGCAGTGTTTTTCCATCAAACACTTAGTTTCTGTGGCAGCATCCAGTCGTACTTTGACTCTCTTGGGTCCAGCATTGACACCTGGGTGCTTCCCATGGGGGAGCAAGTAAGGAAACTCAGGTTAGCTAGGAGCACACAGGTATGAGTGCTGATCATTGGGGATGTGATTCCTGGCTCGAGTCCAGAACTATAAATTTTAAACATCGACTTTTGGGGGACAAAAGGACCATTTTAGTCTAAGTCTCCGTAGTAAATGTTCAAGATCACCTGGGTGCTGTGGGTGAGATGTGGCATAGATTTTCCCTCATTTAAAGGTTGAATGCCTTGGCTCAGGGTGTACACTTTCCTTCTCACCTCCCAACTGCCCACTTGAGCCTCTTGGCCTGCTGTTTGGCCAGCGGCTGCCCCCTATGGGGAAATGGAATTGGGAGGCACTACTGGCATAGGAATTACTGACCTTGCTGAGCACTGTAAGCACGTGTGTATCTGTGTGATCATGTGTATGGATATTCACGTATAGTCTGCAGTCATCACATGAAGCCCGTGACTTATGCCTTTGTGCTGGTGAAGTAAGTGAGCTTGGGTGACTGGCCCAAGGTTATCAAGCTTTTTAGAGGAACAACATCAGGCCAGTTTCCCCCATCACCAGGTGCTATAAAAACTTACAAGTCATAGACTGGGAGAAAATGTTTGCAAAACACATGGCTGATAAAGGGCTTCTTTCCAAAATATACAAAGAACTCTCAAAACACAACAATAAGGGGACGCCTGAATGGTTCAGTTGGTTAAGCATTGGACTCTTGATTTTGGCTCAGGTCTTGATCTCATGGTTTGTGAGATCAAGCCCCATTTGGACTCTGCGTTGACTTGGGATTCTCCTTCTGCCCCTCCCCCATACTCTCTCATGCTTGCTCAAAATATATAAACATTAAAAAAAAAAAAGCCCACAACAGTAAGAAAACAAACCCAATTAAAAAGTGAGCAAAAGATCTGAGCAGATATTTTATTTGCTCTCCCCCCATCCCACCCACCTCTCCATTCTGTAGCTGAACTGGGCTACTTCTAGACCAGTGCTATGCAAAATAAAAATGTGAACTGCCAATGCCAACCATGTGTATAGCTTTAGTATTATTATTATTTAAAAGTTTATTTTTGGAAAAGAGAATGCAAGAGGGAAGGGGCAGAGAGAGAGAGGGAGACACAGAATCCGAAGCAGGCTGCACGCTCTGAGCTGTCAGCACAGAGCCTGATTTGGCTCAGGTCATGATCTCGCGGTTTGTGGGTTTGAGCCCCAAAGTCAGAAGCTTAACTTACTGAGCCACCCAGGTGCCCCTATAGTTTTAAATTCCCAGTCACCACATTAAAAAAGGTATGGAGAAAAAAGAGAGGTGAAAATAATTTTATTTTATGTAACTGTGTGTATCTAAAGTATTTCAACATGGGCATGATATAATTATTACATGTAATATATTACATTTTTGTTTTTGGTCTGAGTTTTCAAAATCCAGTGTGTATTTGATCCCTACAGAACATCTCAGTTTGGACCAGTTCATTTTTGCGTGCTCGATAGCCACATCTGGCCGTAGCTGCTATATCGGACAGCATAGCTCTGGAATATACCTCCTCCTTCCTTTTTTGCATTACCCACTTCCTTTATAATTCCCACACTCTTCCTTCTCCCCCGAGAAACATAAGTGTTGTCCATGTGGCAGCTGCCATGGTGATCGTGATGGCAAATCCATATCTTGCTTGGTGAGGACAGGTGGCTTCATCTTCCCCACAGACACCGAACACGTGGGATCACGTGTGTCTGCTGGTTTTGCCATCTGCCTGGGCGTCTGTCCTAGATTTAGATGTGACACCTGATCGCGGGGCCAGAGTCTTCCGCAAATTACTGGGTAGCCCCGGTAGAACGTTCCTCTGGGGGTGGCCTGCGTGCTGGGTGGCACTGATCAGCCTGCTGACTGGGGAGTACGCAGGCACAAGCCTTTCCCCTCCGGCTGCTGATTTCCCAGTCGTCTGTCCCTCCCCTGTCCCGACTGGAGAGAGTGTATCTGATGGCCCAGTTACCACTGCCCAGCGCACAAGTGGGGTCAGAAGCTGCCTTCCTAGAATGTGTGGCTGAGAAGAAGGCTCTATAACTCACGGAATCCAAGGGGCCAGGGCCTTGAGGAGCAGGAGCCTGAACCGCCTCGGGCATTCATCTTTCCTCGGCCCGTCGAATTTCCTTCCTTTCTGTCTCCTTGCACAGACCTCATCTGTAGAGCAGATCGTGTGGCCCAGGGTGCTGCTTTCTCTCAGCATCCACAGTTGGTCCTCTGTGTTTGTGGATTCTATAGTCCCAAATTTTCCTACTCCCTAAAATTTATTTGTAACCCCTGAACCAAATCTTGTGGGACTTTGGTAATACTTTGTAGACATGGAGGGAAAATTTTTGAGTCACCCGGCATGTGTGTTCCTAGTTGGCTTCCTTCTTGTGTCCACTCTTAAACTTTTTTTAATGTTATTTTTTTGAGATAGTGAGCAGGGGTGGGGCAGAGAGAGGGGGAGACAGAATCCCAAGCAGGCTCCATGCTGTCGGCACAGCACGACACCCTGATATCATGACCTGAGTCAAAACCAAGAGTCGGATGCTTAACTGACTGGGCCACCCAGGCGTCCTGCTCTTACACTGGTAATAATTGTCCTTTTCTCAGACAGCTGAGTGCCATCTTATTCTCAGTTTGGGGCTTTTGGGGGTGTTTTTGTTGTTTGCAATACCCCCCAAGGGCAGTCTGGTGTTCCCAAGCACAAGAAGGCTGTGATACGACTTACGGAGAAATTACTAGGTGTTAGATAAGCTTTGTTCAGGCGTGAGTTGTACACAGCGCTGTTGTGAGTTCAGTGTTAATGAATCAATGATCTATATATATTAAAAAACATTTTTTTTAATATTTATTACTTTTGAGAGAGAACGAGCACGAGAGGGAGACACAGAATCTGAAGCACGTTCCAGGCTCCAGGCTGTCAGCACAGAGCCCGGTGCGGGGCTCAAACTCATGAACGATGAGATGATGCCTCAAGCTGAAGTTGGACACTTAACCAACTGAGCCACCCAGGCACCTCTCAATGATACATATTAAATAAGGTGTCCTTAAACAAAAACACACAAAAAACAAGGTTACGTATTGAACATTTGATAAAGATATCACGACCAGAGGCTTGATCGTATTTCCTCAAAAGCACTGGTTCGATGTTTGCTAATTCTTTTTTTTTCCTTTTTTAGTGTTTGTTTTCAGAGAGAGAGAGTGCACAAGAGGGGGGTGGGTGGAGAGAGAATCTTAAACTCCACCCTCAGCACAGAGCCTGATACAGGGCTTGATCTCACTACTGTGAGATCACGACCTGAGCCAATATCAAAAGTCAGATGTTCAACCAACTGAGCCATCCAGGCGCCCCAAGTATTTTCTAATTCAGTGTTGATGGTGACTTTACAGAATATAACCACCATGAATGATAGACTGTATGTCAATCCATGGGGGAGACTCGGGTTCTGCTTTTGTGAGGTGCCCACCACTTGGACCAGGGATGTGAATTCTAGAAGAACAAGATCCGATCTAGCCAGAAGACAGGTGGGAGAGTGTGCATCTGGCTTCCTCTTCAGGCTTGAGAGACAGTCTCCTGCCACAAAAGCCACATATTGGAAGTCTCATGGTGAAACACACAACTCAAAGTCCTGCTTCCAGAACTTTCCACCTACTCTTCCACAGTCCCAGGAGGTGCCAGACCTCAGGTTTGAGAGTGAAGAAGGTTGTTTCTTTAGCATTAGCCTCTTCTACTGCAAAGTAGTAAAAGCTTTTGGGGAGCTGGTGTTGGAGGTGTGTGGTCAGGAGAACACATCAGGCTGTACCTATCAGACTGGTCACACACAGGGGCCACTAACTGGTCACCTCTTTGCGTTCATTTGTCATTGCTTCATTCATTCCCCCCCGCCCCCCGTTTGTTCATTTAGTAACCTTATCAATAAACCAAGGGTAGTTGTTGAGAAAAATGGACATGATCTTTAATTTCATGGACATTGCTGGGGAGGGGCGAACATAGGTTAAATATGGACGTGAATGCATTTATAACAAAAACGAAGGTGAGTTTTCCTGCTCCCTGAGTGCTCTGGGAGGTTTTGTACCTGATGGGAGCCCAGTAAACGGCCACCAGACTGATCTAGCAGTCTGGCTTTGCAGACTGCTGGCATGCTTTGTGACTCAGAGCTGCATCTGACCTGTGTCCCCGAGGGCAAGGGTCTGCATTCCTGGTGGCGATCCTGCGGTGGTTGATGTGCTGTGGAGGTCACGTGACATGGCACGTAAGAGCAGGTTGGATTTGGACGAGCCTGGGCTTGACTGACGGCTGTGCTGCTCTGTATCAGACGTCCCGTTTGAGTATTTGTATCTGTAAAACGGACACAGCGTTGGTGTCTACCTTGTGTGTTGGTGGGCAGCATAGACCTCAGCATAGACACTGGTATGTGAGGTCTTGAGCTCAGGCTTAATTGAGTGCTTTTGTGGGCGGTATCAGCATTAGGGGATGACTTTGCTGACTGGGGGTCCAGGTCTTGTGAACAGGAAGGGCTTTCCCGATGTCAGTCTCCTTCGGAGAAGTGGATGCCTGGAAGCCGGTTTGGGATGGTGCTTTAATTACCTATTGCCGTATAACAAACCGTGTCACAACACAGGGCTTGAAACAGTAATTCTGTGGGTCGGGAATGTGGGCAGGGCTCAGCTGGGTGATGGGTCCTATGCGGTGTTGTCTCGAGTCCAGCCAGTTCAGCTGATGGCTGGGCGGGAATTTCCACCAAGGCTCTCCTCCCTTGCCTGCCCCTTGGTGCTCCTTCCGGCAGCCTCTTTCTGCCTCCCTCCACATGGCTAGTTTGGGGTTGAAACTGGCACAGTGTGACTCGTACATTCTTTTGGTCAAAGCACATCATAAGGCCAGCCCAGCCTCAAGGGTGGGGAAGCAGATTCCATCCCCTAATGGCAAGAGTGGTGAAGAATTAGTGGCCAACTTGGGTCCACCAGTGACAGAGACCATGGTAGCCAGAGGCATCTCTCAGCCTCTCTGGGTCTTGAGGTTGGATGTATCCAGAGGTCTAGAAAACAGCTCTGGTAGAGGGTCCCCTCCACAAAGACAGACAGAGGGAAGGGATGGGGAACCCAGGCCAGGATCTATGTGCTTATGCCAAACTTTGGGACTGGAACACAAAGTGGGAGGAACGGGGTCAGATCCAGGGATGGAAGTTCTCTCTGCTGTTGGTTTTCTGTCCACTGTTGGTTCCCCTGAGTGGAAAATCAAGTCTTCTGAGGGGACCTGCTTGTTTTAGCGGAGACAGGGGATGGGGATATAGTCTTCAAGGGAGAGCATTTAGGAGTGAGAGTCTTGTTTCAGGATCAACAAGGGTGGGGGGTGTAGCAGGAATCTCCCTGCCAGACGCTCAGCGGGAGATGAGAGGGAGCAAAGATCCAGGCTCCTGTCCTGGGCCCACTGCTCATTGCTCCGGTGACCGTGGGCAGTTGATGTAGCCCCTCTGACCCTCCGTCTCTTGGTCTCTACGGAGGGGATCATAATGGTCTCACCCCTTACGGTTGGGGTGAGCTAATACACATCAGGGTTTATAGCCCAGGTTTTGGACTGGAGTAAGTGCTCAGAAAATGTCAGCTGCTCGAAATAATGCTCACAGTGTGTTACTTTCATTCCTGTCTGGATAGTTCCCACGTGGGGTTACCTTTGCAGGGAAATCGATGCCCACGTGGGGTTACCTTTCTGACCCAGGCTGCTGTCGCGGTCATGATTTCAACCTGACCTAACTCCTTCTAGGACGGAAACCTTCCGGTTGCTGAGGTTAATTTGTAAGTGTTTCTCTCCTCCCAGTTAGGAAAGGAATGTGTGGTCATTGTCAGCAGTTGGGGAATTCAGAAGGCTAGAATGACCATTAATGCTGAAGGAGGTTGTTGAAGGGGAAGCAGTTTCTGTCTCTTCTGGACAGGGAGTGGGGAGGGTCTCTCCTCTCTCTGGTGGGCCCATGCTAGGGTGTGGCCTCCCAGCCTCTTGACCCTCATCCCGGGGGCTCGGCCTGAACGGGTTGGGGGCCCCACAGGACAACGAGGTGCTTACGCTTGGCCGAGCGCTCTGAATGCCAGGGGCAGACGATCGAGTCCTTGGGTGATGTGTCCCTCCAGGAGGAAGCTTTGGGGGCTGCGAGACCACCCTGGACGGCTTCCTAATTTGCATCTTGAGAATAGCCACGGCTGGATGGCTCCACCCCTGCCTGCCTCCTGTTCACTTACCCTGTTCGCGGGTTCTTGCTCTTTGAAGGCCATTGGGGCTCAAAAGCCATCTGGAAGACTGAGGGTCCACCTCGTTGTGGGGGATCCGGTTTTGATGCCTGGTGTTCCAGCGTCTGTGGACGTGTCTCCTTGGATTCTCTGGGTTGTCTTGGTGGGAATCTTCGTAGGTCATCAGTGCACCGTCTTGTAGTGCTGTTCAAGTTGCTCTTCAGAGACGGCACTGGGAAGGTTACCCCAGTTTGGGGCTAAGAACAGGGCCACCTCCCGAGTCTGAGACGGGGACCTTGTTCCTTGCTAGAAATGATGACTTACTCCAGAGATGACGGGGGAGGGAGGGGCACTGTTCCTTGGATGCCCGGGGCCACATTCCAGTTGTGACTTCCGTGGATGGGTGATGGGGCTTCTCGGAGCCGGGTTTCTTTGCTTCTCTACCCATTTCACAATTCTGCAGTCAGGGCCTAGAAGGCAACAGGCACTGGATGTGTTGGGTGCTTAGTAAATGGAGGCAAATGACCCCGACAATGTCCTTTCTGTGAACCTTGTAGGCTGGTGGGAAGAGAGGGATGATCCAGGAGGAAGATGAAGGCTGTCCTGCCTGGTGAAGACAACTCAAGGGGGATGGGGAGAACCCTCCTTAGGGATGTTCAGCAAAGGGCCTCTCTGAGGAGGGCACTTTCAGGCCTCAGTCTCCCTGTGGATAAAATGGGAACAATAGTAAAACCTAGGTCACTAGGCAATTAGCAAGATGGAATGAATTACTGTCTGTAACACATCTGTCCTCCCCTAAAAACAAAAAGGTGTTTTAAATGTCATCTTTTCACTATTATGCCGGCTCGAGGGGAGTCTTCCTTTTCCGTGTGCATGCGTGCGTGTGTGTGTGAGTGTGAACACACGCTCCGGTCAGTGCTGCCCGGAGGCTTGTAGGAAGGAAGGGTGGCCTTCACCCCTTTGACAGAGGTTCTGGGGACACGCTTCCACCATGCCGGGCCACTGACCCTGCCATGTGGGTGTCTCCATAGTAACCTGTTCTTCATGCCCCTCTGCACAGGCATGAGCTTGCACACTTGAGCGCACGTGCACGCGCGCGCACACACACACACACACACACACACACACACACATGCACACATACACCGGAACATCACATCCATTTAAAAATCAACACAATCTTCTTGTCTCCGTTTGAGAACACATGGACTCTTCGTGAAATCCTTCTCCAGATTTTCAGTTCATGGATTCTGTTCTTCGGATGCTCGAACACTACGAATGGTGCTCTAGCCTCTTTATTAAGCTTGGAGGTGAGCTGTAGGACGTTGGGTGCCTGGTGTGTTCTCTGTGTTGGATAAAGAAGTGGGCAGCGTTGATCAGGAGGCAGACAGCTGTGTGGCTGCAGAATGAAAGTGTCCATTAGGGAGACTCCAAGGATTTTGCTGTTACAGAAAGAGGCACATAGCGAGTAGTGGTTAAGGACCAGCCCACTGGAACCGCCCTGTCCCACTCCTCAAGTGCCCTCTCTCTGGCTCTGTGAGCTTGGGCGAGTGACTTCACGTCTCTGGACTTTTGTTTTTTTTCTTCATCCACAGAACGAGGATAATCAGAGCTGCCTTGCAGATTGTGGCAAATTTTTAGTGAGTTAATTCGTGTGAAGTACATGGTGCAATTCCTAGCATCCAAAAAGCTGAATAAATGTCTGTATTTATTTTCTACAATTTCAGGTTTATTTATTTATCTGTTTAAGGTTCTGTTTGCTTAGAAAGTTATTTTTTTGAAAATTATCTGAGCTACTGACATGATTTTTTTTTTTTACCTCAGTAATACAGTGTTTTGTTTTGTTTTGAAAGATGATTCCTGGATAATATAGTCTTTCTGTACAGATTTAAGATACCACCTTTTTATACAATATTTGGATTTTCATTTGTACTCCATTGATCTGTGTACTTAACACCAAGATCACAGTATTTTATAAAGATGTATCATACACTTTTATTTATGGTAGGGCAATTCCCCTCTCCCGGCTGTTTTAAAAATTTTATTTGAGAACAATTTGATAGTGTATTTTGGTATTTACTCCTTCATACAAATTACAGAATTTTATAAAAAGCACAAGAATTCTAGAGAAAGTCATTTGGGGATAAGACTGAGGCAGCATTTAATTTATATGTCAGCTGGCTTTGAAAAAATCTTTTATTTAGCATACCATATAGCTAAATTAAAATTTTGAATCATAGCCTAAATTAAAATATTTAACATATATTTTAATTATTTTCTCATTTTGATTAATACGGCAAGAATCAAGAAAATGCATTTTTCAAAAGAAAGTGTTCATATTTTGTAAAAAATAAGCAGAACACTAATTTTATCATGATTTTATATATTTCATTGACTCCAGTGTATTAAAAATTTTACTAGCCAAAAAAAAAGAAACAACAAAAAGCTGAATAAATGTAATGCTCATTGGTGGGTGACCTGGGGTAAGTCATTTCACTTAGTTTACCCTTTAATTTAAAATTGGGGAGAATAGGGGCACCTAGGTGGCTCAGTCGGTTAAGCATCTGACTTTGGTTCAGCTCATGATCTCGTGGCTCTTGAGTTCGAACCCCGTGTCAGACTCTGTGCTGACAGTTCAGTGCCTCGAGCCTACTTTGGATTCGGTGTCCCCCCTCTCTGCCTGCCCCTCCCCTGCTTGCATTCTGTCTCTCTCTCTCTCTCTCTCTCTCTCAAAAAAAAAAAACCCATGAAAATAGGGGAGAATAGTCTCTTAAAAAAAACCATGGAAATAGGGGAGAATAAAATGTCCATTGACAGACAAATGGATAAAGATTTGACACACACACACACACACACACACACACACGCACACACAATGGAGTATTACCTGGTGATCAAAAAGAATGAAATCTTAACCATTTGCGACAATGTGGATAGAACTAGTGTATCATGGTAAGCAAAATAAGTCCAAGAAAGACAAATATTCTGATTTCACTCATGGGGAATTTAAGAAACAAAACAGATGTACCCAGGGGAAGGGAAGGGAAACTAAGATAAAAACAGAGAGAGGCAAACTGTACAGAGAACGAACCAAGGGATGCTGGAGGGATATTGGGTGGGGGGAGGGGCTAGATGGGTGATGGACACGAAGGAGGGCACTTGTGATGAGCCCCGGGTGTCGTATGTAAGTGATGGGTCTCTAAATTCTGCTGAAATCATTATTACACTACGTGTTAACTCGCTTGGATTTAAATGAAAGAGGGGAAAACAGTGCCCACGTCATCACGTCGGGTGGATTAAAGGAGTTAATACGTGAGTGACCAGAAGAATGTTTGGCACGCGGTGAGTGCTGAACGCACAGTGGTGGGTGACAAGTGATGATTTGGGTATCAGGTGTTTACTGACATGTCACCAACTGCCCCCAAACTTCGTGACTTAGAACTGCAGCCATCTCTTACTCTGCTCGGTCCACGGGCGGTTCTCACCAGCCTTCCCGTGCGGGTGCCCTCGGCCGGCTGAAGTCGCGAGTCGCCCACCTTACGCGGCTGGCGGTTGGTACTGGCTGTTGGCTGGGGGCCTCTGTTCTGCACGTGGCCCCTCCTCCGGGAGGCTGGCCCCGCTTGCTAACGTGGCGGTCTCCGGGAAACCTTCGAAGAGGCAGAAGACGGGAGCTTTGGAACTTACCTGCTGTCACCTCTGCCTCATCTGACTGGTCGAGGCGCAGGTCACGAGGCCAGCCCAGATCCGAGGAGAGGGAGGCAGACCCCTCTTCTTGCTGTGAGGGGTGATGACCGTGCCTGTCAGTGTCCCACAGTGCCTTCTTCATTCTTCGTCGTCATCTCGAGGGGCACCGTCCACTCCTGCATGCAGGGCGCTGGAGTGGTTTTGAGCTCCCTTTATCAACTGTGTTTCATGTGACTACAGCACCAGTAAACGCTGTTGGTAAAAGACAGGTGCTCACGGTGTACCTGCTCTTCGTGAAGACGTCAGATGTGTATGCAGAATATCAGAGGATACGTGGTGATTCTGTGACTTAACACACTTATCGAGGACCCCCGATAAGTGGGGCCTGAGCCGCGATGTGCAAAATCCAGACACGCTCCCTGTTGTCATAGAGCGTCTGGTCTGGTTTCTTATTACTGGGGGGGAGGGGTTAAGTGAACCGCTGGGGTTGAGGTCAAGAACTCAAAGGAGAAGTCCCGAGTCTGGGAGGGAGGGTGCAAGATAGAGGGACCTGGCTGTCATCTCCTTGTTGCTTCCGACCACGTGACCTGGGCTCAGTCACTTCCTCTTTGTGGTCTGGGTTCTGATCTGTGAAGAGTGGAGACTAGTACTGACTTCATAGGGTTGCTGTGAGAATTCAGTGAGCTGGTGTGTGAGCTCTCATAATTGTTCAGGTCAATTCCACCCTCTGTGCCGCCTTTGGTTTCCTCCTTGGTGAGGGTGTTTCTGGCTTGGATTGTCGACGGCTCCAGTCAGCCCCTCCCGTCTCCACATCAGGTGTATGTCCCTGTTAGTCTCTTGTGCCATCGTGCCCCACGCCATGGCCGGCCCGTCTGGGTACTGCAGACTTGTCTGAGGGGGCGAACATTGTTCTTCCCCTGCCTGGGGCCAGGGATACTCTTTGGCTGCAGTGAAACAGAGCTCTGGGGGCCTCTGCTTCAGGAACCATGTGTCTGGAGAGGGCTGTGTTTCTGGAGGCCCCCAGGGCCTGGCGACCGCCAAGCTGGAGCCATTCATCCGGGCACAGCCTTTGTCACACGTGGCAGGCCTGGTTGGCACTCCCAGGCAGTGGGGGATGGTTGGAGTAGCTTCTGTGACGTGCCCCTTGTGAACTTCCAGGGAAGACGAGGGGTGCCTAGCCCATCACCCTGATGTCAGGGAGGAGGGTGGAAGGCATGGGGGCTGGTGTTTAGATGGAACATGAATGGGGAAGGTTTGCTTCCTCTTCCATAAATTAGCGGGAAGTCCTAGTATTTTTTAAAGTTTTGGTGGGGGACTCTTGAAAGGAAAAGGAAAAACTAATACTAGTTAGGGGCATTCCCAGTAGCATCATTTTATTTCATTCTCCCAGCCTCCCCTTCCCTACCATTACAGTGGGTTATAAGGTACCTCCTGATTGACAGTTGAGGATGCCAAGTCTCAGAAAGGCCCAGTGAGTCGCCCAAGGCCACACAGCCAGTGAGGGGCAGAGTTGGGGCCCAAAACTTGGTCTGCCGGCTTCTAGGATTTGCTGGGGTATGACAAGGCTTGGGTATGTGACATTAATCCCCTGTGGGGCTGAAGGCTGCTTTGAGGGGGTGCATGGGGTGGGGGGAGGCTGCTCTGTGTCCCTTCCAGAGCCAGATGACAAGGCAGAGTTGGCAGGAGGACTCATGAGTCCCCTTTACAGACAGGCTCAGAGGAGCTAACGGTTGGGCCCAAGCACCCAGGAATCCTGAGGCCCAGCCAGGTGCATCTCCTGACTCCTTGTCCAGTGCTCTTCTACCCTTCCTTGGGGGACACAGTCACCTGAGCTACCTCAGGAAGGCTGGACTGTGTCCCATTGTAGTTTTTTATTTATTATAAAGTTTTAATGTTTGTTTGTTTTTGAGACCGAGAGAGAGAGTGAGTGAAGGAGGGGCAGAGAGAGAGAGGGAGACACAGAATCCCAAGCAGGCTCCAATCTCTGAGATGTCAACACCGCGCCTGATGTGGGGCTCAAACCCACGAACCATGAGATCATGATCTGAGCCGGTCGGATGCCCTGCTATTTTAGTTTTTGAAAATTATATGGGCTACAGTCTTTTCTTCCCTCCCCCTCCCCCTTCTCTTTTCGGGAGAGAGAGAGAGAGAGAGAGAGAGAGAGAGAGAGAGAGAGAGAGTGTGTGTGTGTGTGTGTGTGTGTGTGTGTGTGTGTGCGTGGGTGTGCGTGCGTGCGTGCAAGTGGGGGAAAGGGGCGGAGGGAGAGAGAATCTTAAACAGGCTCTAAGCTCAGCACAGAGCCAAATCCCACGACCCTGGGATCATGACCTGAGCTGAAATCAAGAGTTGGACGCTCAACCAACTGAGTCAGCCAGGTACCTCGGGCTGTGGTTTTATTTTGCAGTACAAGAGGAATACACGTTCGTTGTTGAAAATTTGCAAAAATACAGAAAAACACAGAAAAAGAAAAATCTCTCCCATGGCCTACCATCCAGGGATCACTGGAACCAAAATGGAATTTGATTGCTTTTCTATAAATATGTTCAATTTCTGGGCAACTGGGTGGCTCAGTTGGTAAAGCATCTGATTTCAGCTCAGGTCATGATCTCGCGGTTTATGAGTTCAAGCCCCACATCGGGCTCTGCTGACAGCTCAGAGCCTGGTGCCTGCTTTGGATTCTGTGTCTCCTTCTCTGTCTGCCCCCACCTGCTTATAGTCTGTCTCTCTCTCTCAAAAGTAAATAAACATAAAAAATATACATATATATATATATATGCTATTGAATTTCATCTTTGAGGGTTTTGATCTTCTGGGAGCTGGAAGATGTACCTGGTATTTTTTTTTTTTTAAACTTCAAATGACCTTTATCAAGGTATAATTTACATACAATGATACGCACGCATTTTAAGTAGGAAGTTGAGTACACTTTGATGCATACATACCCATCATCCTGATCAAGACAACACATCCATCAACCCAGAAATTCCGTCCTGTCCCGGTTAGTACCCTCTCCCCAGGCATCCCCCAACCTGCTTGCTACAACTCTCAACTTATTCTTCTGTTCTACAATTTCACATCCGTGAATGACACGGTATGTGTTTTTGTGTGTTTGGCTTCTTGGACTCAGCGTAACCTTCTTGGGGCTCATCGTGCTGTTGGGGGTATGGGTGGTCCGTTCTTTTCTGGCGTGGAGTGGTGGTCATTTGTAGCCCTCCATTTTACCCTAGTCTCCTAATGGGTGACCCGGGGCACGTCAGTTTCCCCTTCTGTCAAACGGGGGGAACTTGTACCCACATTATTGGATGGTTAGGATTCAGTGAACTTCTGTGAGCGGTTAGAAGAATTCCTGGCACACAGCAGGTGCTTCGTAAAACGGTGGTGGTTGTTGCTGGTAACAACGATGGTTTCGGTTGTCTGTTTCTGTGTGACAGACGGCATCCAAAATGTAGTGGCGGATATGGGAGTTTCCAGCTTTGCCCTTGCAGATAACGTGGATGAGTGAACAAAAGAGTCAAAAAGGACAGCCTTCATGGCTTCTGCCTTTGTCGTGGGCTCGGGTACCGTGCGTCTTGGCGACCGGCTAACGGGAAGCCGTTGCGGAGATGGGCAGGTTTGGTTTTGAGATGGGTCCTGGGGCTCTGATCTGCTCAGCCCTGTGTCCTGCTCTGAGTCTGGCTCTAGTCTTTCTGGGTAGACGTACCCGTTGCCTCATTTGAGCCTCAGGAAGTGGCCTCTGTAGAAAAAAAAAAAAACAACCTGAGCAGCGGGTAGTGAGCCGTCGGCCAAGTGAGCAGATCACTGGAGCACACAGCTCCAAAATAGAGCTTTCTCTGCTCAGGCCCCAGGCCAGTGGGGGCTGCGGCAAATGCTTTGCATACTTTCTTACCCAGAAGGAAAGGTTTTATTGTGAACAACTTTTTGAGATCAAAAGAAAAAAATACCTCCAGAAGATCCAAGTTGGTTTTTTAGTTTAGTTTAGGTTTGTTTAGTTGTTGTTGTTGTTGTTGTTTTTTTTCAGAGCAGCACAATGAGAGCTAGACCAGCCTGAGTTCAAATCCCAGATCTTGCATGTGCAGGCTGTGTGCAATTGGGCAAGTTCCTTAAGCTCTCTGAGCCACAGTTTTCCCCCGTGTTAACCGGCAAAGATGAGCTCAGACTCGCCAGTGTGTATGCAAAGTACCTTGTACTGCATTTGAAACATGGTAGGGAAGCTGCAAATAGGGATTGTCTTCTTTTTTTTCTTCTTCTTCTCTTTCCTTGTCCCAGAACTTGTGCCTGTTTCCATTAGGTAGACTTGTGGGGACGGATAAGCTTTGGCTTTCCTGGGAAGGTGTTTCCAAAACCATCTTTGAAGTAATCCACTCCTGCCTGCGGGTCACTGGAGAGGCGTATATGGTAGGCGTGAAGCATGGCCGCAAAGATGTCCACGTCCTAATCCCTGGAACCTGAAGATGTGTTACCTGATTGGCCAAAGGACTGTGCACATGTGATTAAGTTGAGGATGGGGAGATCATCCTGGATGGTCCAGGCAGGCCTGGTGTCCTCCCAGGGCTCTTAACAGGAAAAGAGGCAGGAGGGCCAGAGGAAACAAGCAGCGGTAGAGGAAGGGCCACGAGCCAAGGAGTGCAGTCAGCCAGGCTGCTCACGGACGGGTGGAACCAGTCTCTTCCCTCGAGCCTCCAGGAGGGGCCAACCCTGCTCACACCTTGGTTTGAGCCCCACGTGACTGTGGCCTTGGAACTGGAAGAGAGTAAGCCAGTAAGCTTGTGGCAATTTGTTACAGCCCCCGAAGGAAGCCTGGCATGCTAGGCTTTTGTTAGTGTGTTTCATGATAGGACCTCTGTTCACGTGTAGGTTTTTGATCCTCTGACTCAGACAGACGTTTGATTGGAGTTAGGGACGTGGGGCATTCGGGCCGCTTGGGGGCCGGGCCTTGGAGCTCGGGTCTGTGTGGGCAGGTGGCCGTGAGCCCCTGTGTCTGGGGTGGCTGCTGCAGAGGCGTCCTCTGTCTTCCTCCCCGGAGGCTGGAGGGTGTGTGAGCCGCCTCCAGGCTGGCGTCCAGGCATAGCACAGCCACAGCGCTGTGCTGCCCCTGCTTTCTCTGAGGCACGCGCTTCCTTGCCTGCTGTGGGTTTGTATTTAAGGTTTGCAAACGGTTGCTTTAGTGTGGTTCGGCACCAAACAAGCCCCGGAGCTGTGAGGGTCAGAGACCACGGCCAGCCTCCTCAGGGGAACAAACCCGGGCTCAGCTCCCAGACCCTCTGTTGGGATCCTGTTTGGATCAGTCTGGGGCCCTCCTCCCTGTTCCTCCTGTGCTGTGTTTGTGAGGCGATGGGGCTTGTCGGAGGTTGGGCATCCAAATCCAGGAATACCTGTTAAAATGAAGAAACCCCTCCGATGCTGAGAAAGGGCAACCTGTCCCATGGCTGGGATCATCTTGTGGGTTCCCATTGTGTGACCTCTGTTCCTTCTGTCTTTCCCCATGACCTCCCCTTTCACTGGACGCTGACTCCCTCTGTAGGCAGAATACCATGGCCACCAAACGTGTCCCTGTCCTAGTGCCCGGAGCCTGTGAATGTGTGAGTTCACATGGCAGATGTGACTGAGTTAAGGAGCCACAGGTGGGAGATGATCCTGGGTGTTGGGCTTGGGCCCCACGTCCTCTCACAGCGGTTTTTAAACCTGGAAGAGGGAGGCAGAAGGTCAGGGTCAGAGTTGGATCGATTCTGGCCCTAAAGATCGAGGAGGGGCCACCGCCACGAGATGCAGGCGGCCTCTGAAAGCTGGAAAAGGCAAGGAAACAGATTCTCCCCGGAGCCTCCGGAAGGAGCACAGCGATGTTAGTCTATGGACACCCATTTTGGAAGGCCGATCTGTAGGGCTGGAAGGCAGGACGTTTGTGTTGTCTTAAGCCAGTACATTGCCGGACGTCTGTTAGAGCAGTCCCGGGAAACGAATCCCCCCCAGATGTGGGTCTCCATTGAGGTGCCTTTCCTTCGTCTGCTGGGTGAATTCTTATCGAGCCCCGACCATGTGCCAAACATTCTGCTGGTGTCGCGGTCCCCGAGTTGAGTGAAGTGAGGTCCTGGCCGTCAGGGTTCACTGTGGAAGTGGGCAGAGAGTGAGACAAGGGGAAGATCCTAGCACGGTGCATGCAGGGTGCCGTGGGATCGTAGGGAAGGGCATGGGATTCAGACCGGGGCCACAGCGGGGTTCTCAGAAAAAGTCATGGAACGAGAGGAACGTTGAGCTTGGAGAAGGGGCTCCAGAAGTGTCCAGCCATCTCCAGGCTCTCTCTCCTTGGGCATCTAGTGAGTCCTTCACACTCAACCTGTTTAAAACGAAATGTTGGAAAGTGTTGCCAAAAAAAAAAAAAAAAAAATTAAGGCCTTCCCCTTTATTTTTCTCTAGGATTTTATTTTTTTTTTTTTCAACGTTTATTTATTTTTTGGGACAGAGAGAGACAGAGCATGAACGGGGGAAGGGCAGAGAGAGAGGGAGACACAGAATCGGAAACAGGCTCCAGGCTCTGAGCCATCAGCCCAGAGCCTGACGCGGGGCTCGAACTCACGGACCGCGAGATCGTGACCTGGCTGAAGTCGGACGCTTAACCGACTGCGCCACCCAGGCGCCCCTCTAGGATTTTATTTTTAAGTCATCTCTTCATCCAACAGGGGATCAAAGTCATAAGCCCACGGTCGAGTCACATGCTGCACTGACTGAGCCAGCCAGGCACCCCAAGGCCTTGCCCACTAAAACCTGCACCGTTTTCCCCACCATGGTGAGAGGTACACTATCCCCCACTCAGCTACCTGCCCCAGAGTCCTCCTGCCCCGTCTCTCTTTTACCTCTGGGGTCTGTGGGTTTCATCCCTTTTTGGAGACCTGTTTTCCCCCTGCTAGGGGCAGAGGTCTAGAATCCCAGCTCACACATGGAGGGGACAGATAAAGGTGTCAGTACAATCTGTGTGTTCATACAGGTAGCAGGGGCCAGTAAGCGTCATGGCCAAAGGGTGCACCCCAAAGACAGACTTGATAGGTTCATATCCCCGCTTTGCACCTGCTAGTGTGACCTTGAAGTCAAGTCTTCATCATGCATGCCTCTGTCTCACTGATGGAAAGGGAACAAAGGTAAGACCTATGCCATAGAGATGCTTCAGAATTAAATGTTAATTTATAAAAAAGCACTTAGGATAACAGGCTCAGTAAATGGTGGTGGTGGTGGATGGAGAAGCCACTTACTAACTGTGCCCTCTGAGTGGTCTTGTTAACCTCCGTCCTTGGTTATAAATCCTTCTATGCCCATGTTCCAGAGCAAGAAATGGAATCCCAAAAAGGAGCGTGACTTTCCTGAAGCCACTTGGCTGGAAGAGCTTTGCCATGATTTTTCCAGTACATCTTTCAAGGCAGCCTGAGACCATTTTGAGCAACTCTTGGGTTGTTGGGTTTTTTGTTTTTTTTTTTTTTTTGGAAATTTCTTCCCATATCCCTTTGGGAGTCTTGGATTTTACTGCTGGAGTCTGCAGACAACCCATGTGATAACTGAAGCCAGGACACTTGGCCCAGAACTTGTCTCTGCACTCAGCCTCCTTAGTTCCCATGAGGAATTGCCTCGTGCTCCACGGGTTTTCCGTCACTGTGCTTGTGGGGCGTAAGGATGCACTTCCTTGCTGACCTTATGCTGAAATGAAGACTCACCAGTGTTTTTCACGGTGTGCAAGGGAAGGCGCCTCGTCAATTAATGTCTGCTACGTCAATTGACATTTAGAGCACCGACTGCTTCTGCATAGCTGCAGTTAAGTTTTCAGACCTGAGAATAGAATCTTCCATTTATTGGAGCGCCTGGGTGGCTCAGTTGGTTAAGCGTCCAACTCTTGTTTTCGGCTCAGGTCAGGATCTCACGGTTCTGCACTGACTGTGCAGAGTCTGCTTGGGATTCTCTCTCTCCCTCTCTCTCTTTGCCCCTCCCCTGCATGCTCCTGTGCTCACTCCCTCTCTCAAAAGAAATTTTAAAAAACTTAAAAAAAACCTTCCATTTATTGCTTTAAAAATCCAACCTCTTCTCTTCCAGACGAGGGATCAGAAACTCCATTACTGTAGGGTACAAGGCCCAATGACCCAAATAAGGGGAAAGACAGGGTCTCAGAAAACATACAGGCTGTAGGATAGGTGAGACGCCAGGATGGGGGGGAACTGTGTTCAGTGGGGGGCCCACACATGCCTGGTAAAGGGTGGGCAAATCGTACCCCACTCTACAGGCCCAGGGTCAGCAGATGTGAGGCTGAAAACATAGGTCGTTCCTGTAAAGTTTCATTGTTATTAAAGACTGACTCAGTTGAACAAATAAACAACATGATCTTGACCTGACAACACAAATCTGCTGCCAGACGCAGTTCCCCAGCCAATGGTTTCTAAAATCTGTGTGGACTGGAGAGGATTTTCATGATTTTTATTACTGAGTTGTCACGTGGTGCTTCCTCCTTTGTTTGTATGAGCCACAGTTGTGATCGGTGGGTCTTTGGGGTCTGGAGAGGATCCTGGGAAGATCTCCCGGGATGACCTCATGCAGGTTATAAAACTTACCTGGGACCCTGTTCCTTTGTGTAAGCTGGCTGTGCAGCACCGGCCTTCCAGAGTCTGCCGTGAAGGCGGATAGATGCGATGTTTCTCGTTGCCCGGGGATGGGTGTGTTATGTGGAAGGTTGCAATGAATGTGAAGTTCTTTCCTTTCAATTTGCATTCCTTCTCTTTGCCAAATCTTGGATTTAAGAAAAAAAGGAGGGGGGGAGTGGGGACGCCTGGGTGGCTCAGTCAATTAAGCATATGACTTCGGCTCACGTCATGATCATGCTTTTCATGGGTTTGAGTCCCTTGTCAGGCTCTGTGCTGACAGCTCAGATCCTAGAGCCTGTTTCCAATTCTGTGTCTCCCTCTTTCTCTGCCCCTCCCCCACTTGCGTGGACACGCTCTCTCTCTCTGTCTCTCTCTCTCAAAAATAAACTTTTTTTAAAAATTAGAAAAAAGAACATTTTGGGGCACCTGGGCAGCTCAGTCAGTTGAGCGTCCGACTTCAGCTCAGGTCATGATCTCACGGTTCATGGGTTCGAGCCCCGCATCAGGCTCTGTGCTGACAGTTCGGAGCCTGGAGCCTGCTTCAGATTCTGTGTCTCCCTCTCTGTCTGATGCCTCTCCCACCAAAGCTCGCTCGCTTGCTCTCTATCTCTCTCAAAACTAAAAAATAAACATTAAAAAAAAAAAAAAAAAAAAAGGAACTGAGAAGGGCCAGAGTCTAGGAGTTTATCACTAGAGGCCTCCTGCCACCTAGCCCACAGTTTTGGTTTCTTATTTGTTTGTGTTGGTTCTGTTCACACTTGGCTTGAGTCTGGAGATGCACCAGGGCAGTTTGGCAAATGTAGAGGGAAGAGTGAGTGCTGCAAGAGAATGGGTTCTGAATCATGGCAAGTGCCAAGGTCCTGTGGCCAGAGCACATTTGCTGTGTTTGGGGTAGGGGGGAAGGCAGGGAGGAAGTTGGGAGCAGAGTGGCTGGCGATGAGGTCCATGAGCTGTGGGCATGTGGCCACTATAGAGACTGTGCTGTATGGATTATTTTGTGTTTTCCAGCTACTTTTTTGAAGTGACAGGTTTTTCAGTATAATGAATAATTATAAGATGAACTACCATGTAACTTTCACTCAAATCTAGAAGCCCCATGTTTGTCTTCCCAGTCATCCTTCTCTCTTCAGGGGGCTTCTTTGCTTTTCTTTACGGTTTGACCATCTCTGCAGCATTTTGCTGTTGTCACTTGAATAATTGTTCAGGAAATTTCTTTCAATTCACCTGACGCAGATAGTCTAATATACCCTCTTGACTGATTTCGTAATAACCCACATTGTGTGGCTGAACCACAATTCAGCTGTTGTATCTTCACTATGTTTCCATGTTTTTTGTTTCTTGATTTTTGTTTGTTTGTTTGGTTTTTGTTTGTTTTTTTTTTTTGGTCACTGTAAACAGACAAATGGGTCTCGTTCTTGCCCTTTTGTTAATAAATAATACCTGTTTAACAAACTCAAGCAATATGAGAATTGGAAAAATGTTTTTTCCTTCCTTCCCCCAAATCCTGGAGGTAACCGATATTAACCAGGAATGTATTATTTAAATGTTTTGTTTTAAAGTAATCTCCACACCCAACGTGGGGCCCGAACCCACCACCCTGAGATCAAGAGTTGCTTGCCTCATCGCCTGAGCCAGACAGGAGCCCCAACCCTTAGTGTACTTGTAAAACATCTTTCCTATGTGTCTATCCACCTGTATACATGCACACTTAGGTACCTCATGTATGGTTTTTTAAATACAAACAGGACCGCATGATGTGTGTTCTGCAACTTGCCTTTTCCCCTCTGGGCAGCCGCCTTGTACGGACACACAGGTCTGCTACATTCTTTCTCGATGGCTGAAGGGGGTTCCAGAGGGTGGCTGCCCGCCAGGCAAGATGGAAACCCCCTGTACCTCGCTCTTTGTGCACCTGTGCTGATCTTTCTGCAAGATGGGCCTCTGGAAGAGGAGTTCCCGGGTGTGCACAGGGCACGTTTTAATACATGGTGTCCCGACATCCCGTGGTGAGGCTGTATCTCAACAACTACAGCCTGGCTTTAGGGGGATCGTTGAATGAATTCTCTCTTGAACACTGAATCTCTCAAATGTTTCCAGACCAGGAATTGACAGGGAATTCTAGAATCCAGGTTTTAACGTTGGTGAGGGATGTGCTTCAGCTCCGCCCTTTTCTGCTTCTCTGGTATTCATCGATTTGTGAGTTTTTGTTTCTTTTGACTATTTTAATAGGTGTTTGAGTTCTTTACTTTTTTTTTTTTTAATTTTTTTTTCAACGTTTTTTATTTATTTTTGGGACAGAGAGAGACAGAGCATGAACGGGGGAGGGGCAGAGAGAGCGGGAGACACAGAATCAGAAACAGGCTCCAGGCTCTAAGCCATCAGCCCAGAGCCTGACGCGGGGCTCGAACTCACGCGAGATCACGCGAGATCTCGCGAGATCGTGACCTGGCTGAAGTCGGACGCTTAACCGACTGCGCCACCCAGGCGCCCCTGAGTTCTTTACTTTTAAAGTTTGTTTATTTTACGAGGGAAAGTGTGAGTCGGGGAGGGGCCAAGAGAGACGGGAGAGAGAAGGAATCCCAAGCAGGCTCTGAGCTGTCAGCACAGAGCCCAGTGTGGGGTCGGAACCGACGAACAGCGAAATTATGTCCTGAGCCAGTCAGACGCTTAACCGACTGAGCCACCCAGGCGCCTCGGTGTTTGAATTTTTAAGTTATGAAATATTTCAAACATACATAGCAGAGCATAGAAAATAATATAAATGCTGCCTATGCACGGTGACCCAGTTCTAACCAGCTCAGCATTTTCTTCATCCTATTTGCTTGAGACCTTAAAAAAATTTTTTTTTTAACATTCATTTTATTACTGAGAGACAGAGACAGAGCATGAGCTGGGGGGGGGCGGGGGGCGGGGGGTGTGCAGAGAGAGAGGAGGAGACACAGAATCCAAAGCAGGCTCCAGGCTCTGAGCCATCAGCACAGAGCCCCGTGTGGGGCTTGAACCCGCTAACCGCGAGATCGTGACCTGAGCCGAAGTCTGACGCTCAACCGACTGAGCCACCCAGGGGCCCTGAGACCTTTTTAAATTAAACATCAGAGATACAGCTATAAAGCCTCTGTCATTTCTCCCAGAAATAACATTTTGTGAAGTGGTTGGGCATCCTTCTCTTTGATGTTTAACACTGTTCGTATACTGGACTACCTAGAATCACCGTACCTCTGGTGGTTGGTTTGTGTCTTTTAAATAAATTGTTATCATTTGTATAAATTTTTCCTGCTCAGTATTTTTTCAAGATAAACTTTTAATTTTAGGATAATTTTGGATTTACAGAGAAGCTACAAAGCTAGCAGAGTTCCCACACACCTCTCTCCTTCCGCGTTCCCCTATCCTATGGTACTTGATGAATTTGTCTGAACCAGGAAATTAACGTTGATAACGCACCTGTCACCTGTAGACGTTATTTGGATTCTCCCAGTTGTTCCACGAGCGTTCTGTTTCTGTTCCGGAATCCATTCAGAATACCCCGTTGCACTGAGGGGTTTTGACTTATCCATGCGAATACAAATGGATGTTTTCTTAATTACCGTAGCACGATCCACCGATGACGGGAGCCAGTGTGCTCTCTCTTCCGATCCTGGACTTTCCCGTTGGGTTCCCTTCCTCCTTTACAAGCAGTGCTGCATTTGGCACAGGTGGGAGTTTCTTGCGGGTCTATGCTGAGAGGTAGAATCGCCTGGCGGGAGGGAGTGGGCCTTGTCACCAGAATCCACGATTGCCAAATCGCTGTCCAGGGGCCTTGTCCTGCCTCTTGACTGACTCCCTGCTTGGTGCTAGGCACTTCCCTGAACTCTGTGGTTACAGAAATGAGCAGGAAGGTAGAACTAAATAATGGTAAGACCCTTGCCCAGGGATGCATCAAGGGAGGGGATGGGGCTCCAGGCAGGTGGCGCGGAGGAATGTATAGACGCAGAGCTGGCGTGATTAGAACGTGTAGGCAGGAGAGGTGAGATGGGCAGGCAGTGGGGAGCATAAAGGCTCCAGGGAACACGCACATGCACAGTGTGTCCCGGCCAGTGACCTCCTGCTCTTTCTAGAACATACCGCGCACTTTTCCCTCTTGGGGCCTTTGCACTTGCTGTTGGTTCTACTTGGAATATTCTTCCCCAGACACCCTTATGGGTCTGTCCTCACTGTCTTCAAGCCTCAGCTTAGAGAACACCTCTTCTGAGGAGGCCTCCCTGATTATACCTGGTACCAGAACTCCTCCCTTGCCCTCTCACCCACCGTGCCTCACTCTGCTTTGGTTTAATTCTTACATCTGGTAGCATTAAGTGCTGTAATAGATCTTGATTTGCTTATCTGTCCCCCTTAGAATGTACTTCCTCGAGGGCAGGGGTTTGGTCTGTCTGGTAAGGCCAGCTCCCACGAGTATCCCAGGTAAATGGGCCCTCAGCAGCTCTTTGCTGGGTGAACGGGTGGATGGGCGTTCCCCATTGTCTGTGGGTGATGGCAGTAAGCATGTAGCACAGCTTTGTGTAATGCACTCTCTGAGCTCCTTGATGTGAGCTGTTGTCCCCGGAAATCCTCCCATCTGCCCCATGAGCCTGGCCTTATGTCTCGGGTGCCCATCTTCAGGGGGTAAATGGAAGCCAGAGGTTCTGTGGCCGTGACATGGTAGGGCTGGGATTCGGACCCTCTGCCTGACTCGTGGTTGGAGCCCAGGGCCAGTCCCCGGCAAATAATTCTTGTCAAGGGCAAGTCAGGTTGTGGGTTTCGGGCCCAGGTTGTGGAGTCAGACTAGTGTTCATGTCCCCTGGGCTGGACTTGGATTCTTGGACCGAGGGGACTTGGGGCAGACCAGCCTGGCGGGGAGGGGGAGCCCTCTTGCCCCGATCCTGCCTTCTCTGAAAGGGAAGGAAGACTGTCACCTTCTCGCTCGCTGTAACAGGAACTGCCACCACCCGCCACCGCCCCCCCACCCCAACCCCTGACCTTGGTTTGCAAAACTGAGCCTAGTGGGGAAATGAAGGGCTGGCTTGCTAACCACAGTGAAGACTCATTTGCAGAGGCGAAGCAGGGGCAGCAGGGCCCTTCCCCAGCAGAAGGGATCGACTCCGGTGGGGCCTCTTCTTGCTGGAACCCCTCAGGCCCCACCATGGGGCTGGGAGCTTGGAGCCTGGTGGCAGCTGCAGGCTTGATAGTCTTTGGACCTCAGTCTTCTCTGTGAAATGGGAGTAATAATAACAATATCGTGGTGATGGGGCACCCAAGTGAGGAAAGGGATGTAAAGCTTTCTCCCCATGCCTGATGGTGCGAACGCTTGGGGGATATTAACCATTATTATCGTGGCCGTGGACACAGTCGGCATCCCTCTCTCAGTCTCCGCTCTGCACGGTAGCCCCTTTCTTGGAATAATCCTCAGGTCAGACCACAGAGGAGTAAAGGCAGATCTCTTAGCACCTGCTCTTGTGTTCCTTCTGGAACACAATTTGGCATTTTAGTTAAACTTCTGGGAGCAGTCTGATGTGAGTTGCCTGGAGGCCTAGCGAGGGCCAGACCCGTTCCTGCAAAGCCGAAGAGTGAGATAGGCCAGCCCTCCTGCCTTGGGTCTGACGGGGGGGACCGTGCCCGCAGGGAGCAGGGTGAGAGTAGGAAGGTGTTGCCTTGCTGGAGGAACCAGCACACCCCCGACTAACTGCGTGGCTCCTTGCATACCCAGCTCGCATGGTGCTGGGGCCGCGGCACCAAGGCAGGGAGACAAGTAATTACAGTAGATAGGAGAGCCAGAGGAAAGAGGAAGTTGAGAAGAGGAAGGGAGGCCTTCCCCGGAGAGGGGAGCCTTGAGCCGAGATGAGTGCTCTTTGCTCCTACTGTTGGATTCCTTGGAGAGACTGCTGAATCCTGCCAAAAGCATGCAGCACGGAGGCCCCATGTTTGGGGTTCGGGGACCCCATGAAGGCTCACGGGCTCAGGATGAAATCCTCGCTTGAAAGAACGAGGGCTTTGTGTCTCCAAGGAAGGCTTTCTAGGCCAAGGGGGCCAGTGTGGGTGTGCGGGGCATTCACCCTGGGGCACCCATCTGAAGAGGCTTCTGGGAGACCAGGGCCTTCTCTGGCCATCTGTCCGTGTCCCTCTGAATCCCTTCCCCTTGACTGCGGCCCTGTCAGGCTGTGGCGAGGGTCCTGAGCCAGTGTGCTGGCCAACATGACCCAGTCTCTGCTGGTGAAGCGGGAGGGCCTCGCGCTGAGGGGCAGCGTCTGGAAACCACACCCCCCCCACCCCACCCCCGGCCGGTCCTGTTGATCATTAACAAGATGGAAAGGTATTTCTGCCTCTCTTATCTAACGACTGACTCTGGCAGCGGGAGCCCTCAATACTTGTGGCATCTCTGTCTACCTGCTGAGACTTGGTTACAGAGAAAGGATCCACCTTTAGCCGGATTCTAACCCGGTCATCCCAGGGTTTTCCGAGAGGCCGTTGTGGTAACAGCTCTGTCGAAAATGGAAATAGGAAGGGGAAAGGGCACGGCCACCTTGCCCACGGCTTTCGGCTCTCTGTGAGACGCCTGTGCGTCACCGCCCTGCTGCCTTTGGCATCAAGGCCCAGGCAGGTGGCCGAGGGAATGACTTCAGTTTCCTAAGCCAACTCTGGAAAATGGGGGTTTGTTCCCAAGGTTGGCAGGAAGAGAGAGGAGACAGTGAAGTCATCTCTGGCACCTAATAAATACTTTGTAAGGAGGTTCTGGTCTGTTCTCCCTCCAAATCAGGTGCTTCTACCCTGGGATTGACCTTGGCAGGGCTCCATTTTCTGCTGGCAGAGTGGAGTTGGTAGGTCACTGTGTGCCCGTGCCTCTGTGTGGGAGCCGCTGTGGGTGGTGTTTGGGAACCCTGGCTCCAGAGCTGGATGGGCCTGGCTCAGACCTCCAGCACACCCAACCTGCTGGAGCCTCTGTTTCCTCCTCTGAAAAATGGGTGGGCTGGGAACAGTGACCACTTACCTCCTAGGGCTGCACGAGGCATCTCTGAGATAACAGATGCCAAGCCCTGGACTGGGTTTTGGGGTTTTTTTTATGTGTATTTATTTATTTTGGTGTGTGTGTGTGTGTGTGTGTGTGCGGTGGGGGAGAGAGACAGACAGACAGACCATGAGCGGGGGAGGGGCAGAGAGAGAGGGAGAGACTGTGAATCCCAAGCAGGCTCTCGGGGCTCAATCTCACAACCTTGAGATCATGACCTGGGCTGAAATCAAGAGTCAGACGCTTAACTGCCTGAGCCACCCAGCTGCCCCTTGCCTGGTGTTGGATAGACCAGGAGCTGTCACAGCCTCTCCTGCCTGTAAGGGTTTCAAGGCTGGGGTCCTTGCAGGGACGCTTCTAAGAGGAAGAATCCCAAAGGACTCAGGGTGACACCTGAGCCCCAGAGGGTTGGGGGCGGGATCTTCCTCAGAAAAGAACTCATCTTTCCCTGTGTTATGGTTTAGAATACAGGCTTGGGAGGAGGCTGGGTGGCTCAGTTGTTGGGTGTCCAACTTCAGCTTAGGTCATGATCTCACGGTTTGTGAGTTTGAGCCCCACGTCGGGGCCCCGCTCTCTGCTGTCAGCATAGAGCCTGCTTCAGATCCTCTGTCCTCCTCTCTCTCTGCCCCTCCCCCACTCATTCTCTCTTCTTTCAAATAAACAAATTAAAAAAAAAGTAGGCTTGGGTGGTAAGACTGCTGGGGGTGAAGTCCTGGCTCAACTAGTGTAGCCTTGGAAAGTCACTGAATCTGCCCGAGTTTCCCCATTTTTGGAATGCAGATGGTGAGGTCAACCTCGCATGAGCACACACGTGTTGGGATCCCATCCTAGATGTTTCTGTAAATGTGGCTTCCCTTCACTTTTCTCTGGTTTCCTCTGAAGCCAAGGGGTGGGCAGGAAGATGAGGACCGGCATTTTCCATGGGAGCATTCGGCATCAATCAGCTTCTAGAACTTTCTCTACCCCAGCTGGTCAGAGTTGAGCTAATAGTCTGTGTTCTCAGAACCTTTCTTTTCCTAAAAACACAAGGGCAAACCATCTGACTGAAAGAGTGAGCATATGTTGATGTGCAGGGCTGCTTGGCGGGCTGAGGTTAGGGAAGGACGCGATGAAATGAGAGGTTGCCGTTGAAAGGGGTCCACGTTTGCCCTTCCTCGGGCACTGTGCACAGACTCCTGGCGGGTGTTCATAGAAACTGTGTTCTTGGCTGTTGTCTTTGCCCTTGCGAGTGAGTGGGCCCCTGAGCCAGGCCTGCCCCAGGCCCCCTGCAGGCTACTTCCTCTGGGTTTCTGACTGACTTATCAGAGAGTTGCATGAGCGTCTATTTCTGGCCCAGCTAGAAATAGTCTGGATCCTGGCACAAGGCAAACACAGAGTCTCTTCCTAGGATGGAGAAGTAGCCTACGGGGAGGGGGTGGGAAATCTCTCTACAGTGTCCCTGGGGGAACCTAGTCTTGGGCGCCATGATTTGCAGACCCTGCCCAGGGAGGGAGAGTGTTTCCTTTGCAGTCTCTGATCGAGTCAAGGGGAACATCTGTTGGGTATTAGCATGTTCGTTCTTTCTTTCTTTCTTTCTTTCTTTCTTTCTTTCTTTCTTTCTTTCTTTCTTTCTTTCTTTCCTTCTTTCTTGATACTTCGTATTTTTTTAATTGAAAAGTTTGAGATCATTGTAGATTGACATAAAGTTGTAAGAACTAATACAGAGAGAGCTCATGGAGACCTTACTCTGTTTCCCCCAGTGGTGATGTCTTGCAAAATTATATATGGTGTGATAGCATAGGGTACTGGCATTGATTCGGTCCACTACAGACCGTCTTCAGGTTTCCTCCGTTTGACGTGTACTGTGTGCACGTTCCTGTATCTGCCACCACAGCCCCGTCCGTCATGACAAGGATCCTTGCGCTGTCTCTTAATAACTACGCTCACTCTGTGCGTAAGGTATGCATATGGTAAAATGCACAAGCGGGGGGTATAAGCATGTATAAGGTTCCCTCTGTGACCATGCTCTCCGGCCACTGCCCAGATTGGATCTAGCTCACTCCCCAAACTCCAGGACCTACCGCCTCCAGGAGGTCACCACCGTTCTGACTTCTGTCCCATGTGTGAGTCTTAACACGGCTTGGTCGGCCTCACGCCCTCTACCCTCTGCTTTCTCACCTTTTATAACTCGGAACCACGCTGAGGGCTTGGTCTGTGGCATCAGCTGTTTCTAGGCAGAATTTAATCACGTCCTGTTGCCACTGCCTTTGTGTTGTACGATTCCTGTTATACATGGTTGTCTCTTTTTACCAGAGACAACTCATTATTGAAATAAATCTGTACATATATATTTTTTTTTCAGTTGAAAAGGTGAGTTGACTTAAAAGACCAATGTCACACAGTGCCAGCAGGATACAGACATGGCAAACTTCATAGAGGTGATAATCACATGACTGACATCTGAGAAATGGTGTCAGAAGCAAACATGATTCCGAAAAGAGAAAACAACCCAAATCAACAACTGGTCCAGTGGGGGGTGGGGTGGGGCAGGATCTATCTATAATCTTGGTACAGTGAAGGCCTTCCGTGTAACTGTGGGAGACGGGACTGGTTTAAAGCCAAGCAGATTAAAATTTCAACAGGCCCTGTATAAGGTGGTGAGCCCTTCCTTAGGTCTTACTGATTTTTGTCATACCTGCCCTCCACCTGTTTTATATGCGATCTGTATTTTTAAATGGACTCGTTCTAAATTTACAGATGGTACTAGATGTGTTTTTTTTCCAGTTGATGTTAAACTGTGTCACACGACATAACAAGATGTGGGCACCATTTAGGGTATCACATACCTACCACACAACAGGATTATTCGCACTGAGTCTCCAGCAGGAGAGGGAAAACTTCAAATTCAAGTGACCCTGAAAGAGTGTGTGTTTACAGAATTCTTTGATGCTTGGTGTTTGGGGTGTTAGCTGGCCGGTTCAGGAAGCCCCTCTTTCTCATCTTCTCGTGAGTTTGGAGACACCTGAGAAACACAGGTCAGTGACAAATAGTGACAAAGAAGGTCTGCTCTGGGTGTGTGCCTCCTGGGGAGTCTCGCTTGGATTCTGTCTCTGGCGCCTGGGCTGCTGACTCTGTCTCTGGCCCTGGTGGACACCCACGGGCCACTTGGAGGCAGCCCCCTCTGAGAGGCAGGGAGCAGAGCAGGGCGCATGGTTCCTGGGGGACAGACCGGACCAGAACTAGACAGGGAGACTGAGCTGGGCATGCCTACTTTCTTCTTAGGGTCTCCTGTTGAAGACTGTTGGCTGTTCCTTTCCTCCAGTATCACTTAAAACTCTGAAGCATCTATAAAGCAGTTCATCCAGCATTTCTGTGTGAATGCCAAGCATGACAGTCACAACGACCTACTCAGTTGAGTGCTGTTGTCCTGGAAGGGTCTTCTCCTGTGGAAGCGCAAGGCTGGGACCTTCCCCGCTGGAGATGGCACAGTTCCAGCAACGGTATTTTTTAACAAAGAAGACAAGGGCAGCCCCCTGTCACTCCCCAACGCCTAGGCTTTCAAAGGACTTTAGTATCTGAAACTCGTGGAACAGTTTACATTTTACCAAGTTCTTGCAGATGTATCTACGTATGGGATGGATATTCGTTCCCATTTTACAGATGAGAAAGTAAAGGCAAAGCCAGAATGAAGAAACCCATCCCAGGTTGCGTAGCCTGGATGGGTAGAGTCAGACTTGAAGCACATGTCTGCTAGATTCTTCTCCCTCTCTCTCTCTCTCTCTTTTTTTTTTTTCTTAACGTTTACTCATTTTTGAGAGGCAGACAGACCACAAGCTGGAGAGGAGCAGAGAGAGAGGGAGACACAGAATCTGAAGCAGGCTCCAGGCTCTGAGCTGTCAGCACAGAGCCTGATGCGGGGCTCGAACCCGCAAACTCTGAGATCATGACCTGAGCTGAAGTCAGATGGTTAAGTGACTGAGCCACCCAGGTGCCCCTGGCTGCTAGATTCTTCTAAAGTTGAGCTCTTTTAGGTCTCCCATGTAGACCCTTTTTATTTTTATTTTTTAAAGCAGGCTCTATGTGCAACTGGGGCTTGAACTTGTGATGCTGTGATCAAGGGCCACATGCTCTACTGACTGAACCAGCCAGGTGCCCCTCACGTTGACCTTTTTCTTTTCTTTTCTTTTCTTTTTTTTTAATTTTTTTTAACATTTATTTTTGAGACAGAGAGAGGCAGAGCATGAACGGGGGAGGGTCAGAGAGAGAGGGAGACACAGAATCTGAAACAGGCTCCAGGCTCTGAGCAGTCAGCACAGAGCCCGACACAGGGCTCGAACCCACGGACAGTGAGATCGTGACCTGAGCCGAGGTCGGATGCTTAACCGACTGAGCCACCCAGGCGCCCCACGTTGACCTTTTTCTAACCGTGTCTCCCACAATCCATCTCAGCTGTTGATGTAGCTTCAGGGTTACACTCTGTCATGTATGCGAAACAGCCCGGCACCCTTGGTTTGGCAAAGCAGAGTTTTTCATCGAGACATAGCACCCGTGAGACAAGGTGACACCACTGGCAGCGGTGAAGGTGGTGTTGGAAGGTGGTACGAAAGGACACGCATCCCAATAGCTAAATTAACCTTGACTGAGACCTCTTCCTGGGGCCACGCGGTTTCTATTTAGTGTAATTTCACCTTGTTTGCAGAGCAGCTCTGTGAAGGAGGTATTGCTATCACTGTGCAGATGGGGAAAGAACCGAGATGGGAGGTGATTTGCCCGAGCTCTGGGGTGCCTTGCAGGGCTCTCCCGCCCCCACTTCCCCCCCTCCCGGGGTTCCCTCCAGCCTTCAGAACTCTACCAAGATGCCCTCAGAGAAGCCTTTCTTCCCCCTCGTGGGGAGAAGCCCCCATGTAGACATGTAGACATGTTCCCGTCCTTTGAGGTGTTCAGTGTGGCTGGAGGCTTATGTGTTCATGTGCTGGTTCAGAGAGGGTCTCTCCTCCCCAGGCTTCTGAGGGCGGGGCCACGTCCGTGTGTCTCTTCCCAGTACATCCTCAGCATGATGCTTAGTAACCACCTGGCCGATTGAATGGCTGGCAGGTGGGCAGGGGGCGGGGCGGGTATGTGTGGGAAGGTGGCCAAGCTTCAGCAGTCCCTTTTCCCCTTGCATACCACTGGGGCTTCCCTGACGATGCTTTAAGCCTGTTTGCCCTCATTTGAGGGCAAGTGTGGGAATCAAAGAAAAGGTCACATGCCCGGTGTGAGGGTTAGGAGGGTTTCTAGGAGTGGGGGGCAGCCTGAGAGTGGCCCGGAAAGGAAACAGTTTGAAGAATGGGTCATGGGGACGGCCAACAAAGAGGGCGGGGGAGTGGGCGGAGGTTGGAGCCCCAAGTGTGTGTCTGCAGGTGATGGGTGGGGAGGGCAGCCGGGAGCGTGGTCGGACCTGGGGAAAGCCCTAGGTGATGCTGGGAAGCCAAGTTTGTGCAGAGATGAGGCCTCACTTCTGTGGCCGTGTTATCTCACTTCTTCAAGCAGGAAATACGGCTGCTGAGCCCCACCACATGAGCGTGCATGGTCTGAGCTCTGGCCACCAGAGCCTACTTTGAAAATAAAGTCGGTCATCTTAGTGAATGTGTGTGTGCCCTTGGCAAAAGTTCCAACCCAGGCAGATCAAGCCTACCGTTAGCCCGTCATCCTCCGCACCAGTAACCCTTATTGTCAGCTAGTTGGAGAAATCTTATTTTTTCCACCTTTTCTCCTGCTTTTACATATACACATATATATGTATACAGATACAGGCGTCCCTCTTTGGCTGAGTCTAATGTGTTCCTGGAAACAGAAGTAATGACATCTTTTTTTTTTTAGATAGCCGTGTAGTATGTCCTGTTAAACGTGGATATAAATGGTGATGAATCACCAACTGATTGGAAAAAACCTATTTCTCTGGTATTGCTTAATACCTGTAAACATATGAAAGCCAACCCATTGTGTATTCTGCACGAATACAGAGCATTGACGGCAACAATTATCATTTGGTAGCCACCTAACTATTCGATGCTTTAATGAACTCGTTCCCGGACATGCTTGCGAATAGTACGTAGGATACCGTGTGGTGTTGGTTGTGAGTTTTGATTTTTTTTCCCCTTGTCCTCTACTTTGTGACTTAATACAAATGACCGTGAAATAACCTGTTGAAAATACTAGAGAGGTCATCTAAACGGGACTCAGTTTGGTAGTTTTCTTGTCAGAGGTAAACGCTAGGACTCCACTTAATTGGATGGGCAGGACACTCGGCTTGAGGCAGGATGATTTTCAGCATTGGGACTACTGAATATGGTCCTGTCCTACTGCAGACTGATACACACCAGTGTTTTCATCAGTCCCTGCACACAAACATCTACAGTGGGTGTAATCTGGGTAGTGCATCTTGTGTAAAAAAAAAAAAAAAAGATTGGCAAGTTACAGTGGGTATTTAGATAGAATTGTCAGACAACTGTGCACAATACGTACGTACATGTGTGTGTGCATACATGCGGATACGTACGTACAAGTGCAGACACAGGCACTTAACATCCAGGATCCTATTTACGTGAGATGCAGTGGATTTTTTTTTCCACATCAGTATTTCTGGATGTGCCCCTTCAATGTCCACAACAGAGAAATTGAGAGATGGTGTTTTTTCTTATACCTTCCGGGAGAGCAACTTTATTCACTTGTATCAGTAATTCAAAAAATCATCGCTAACAAGCACCCAGAAGTTACTACATCTCTATTAGTTACAATTATTGGGCTCTATTTTTTTCTTTCATTATTTTTTTAATGTTTTTATTTATTTGAGAGAGCGCAAAACAGTGTGCCCACGAGCAGGGAAGGGGCAGAGAGAGAGAGGGAGACACAGAATCCTCAGCAGGCACCGGGGTCCGACACAGGCCTCGAAGTCGCAGACCCCGAGATCATCACCTGAGCCGACGGAGCCACCCAGGTGCCCCTACCGGGTGCTACTTTAATGCCCGCACGTGCACACGCAGGCTCCTCGAGTCCTTAAAGAGCAGCATGTGAGGAGCCCATTCTTGCTCCTGTTGTCCACATGAGGAAGTGGGGGCCCAAAGAGGTGAATTCCTGCTGGAAGCACCTAGAAGCTGTGATTCAAACGCAGGCAGTCTGGTTCCAGAGTCCACCCACTAGGCACCACACGTGAACTTTGCGTGACTTGGGAGGCAAGTTTGCAACTCCGGCCCTAGGATTCTGTTTCCAGCTGCAGGTCAGAAAGCTGACTGGGGATTGATCGAGTTGAGCGCAGGAGGCCTGATCCCCGCTTTGTGCCCTGTACCCCATGGGCAGTGGGATCATCATTCAGCAGGGTGCCCCTGTGTGATGCAAGATCAGATACATATCAGGGATGACCAACAGGCCCCTCAGACTTGGCCGATTACCAAATAGAACCCCCCCCCCCCCCCCCCCCCCCCCACCACCCGCTGCTTGAGGCATTTCCTGTCTGCCTTCTTGGGGCTCTTGGTAACCAGGGTGGGGGTCGTGGATAGTGGGCAGCCCTCGTTCCTCTGGAGCTGGCCCCTCCTTGCTTGGAGGCCTGGGAAGTAGCAGTGACAGCTGTGAAGGGCTGAGTGGTGGCCCCACCCCTGCCTTTGCACAGAGGCCTCAGCCACAGGCCCATCCACGGCTGACTTGACATCGACGTTTAAGCGCCTTCCCGGGCCCGGGTGGTGGCTGGACAACCCCGTGGCATGAAGGTGTTACCTCACAATTAAACCGGCAACCCTGAGAGTGTGGACTCAGGAGGGTGGCTTTCCACTCCCAGGAGATACCCAAGAGAACTGAGAACAGGTGCTCAAACAGAAACCTGTATGCGAACGTTCACTGCCGCATTATTCACAGTAGCCGAAAGGTGGAGGCAATCCAAGCGCTTGTCACCGGAAGAACGGACACAGAAAACATCGTCCATCTGCACGCTGGAATATTACCCCTCCCTAGAAAGGAATAAAGCACTAGCCCCAGCTTACGTTGAAGATCTCATGCTAAATGAAAGAAGACAGACGCAAAAGACCACGTGCCTTGTGATTGCGTGTATATGAAATGTCCAGAAAAGGCAGCTCTGTAGAGAGTGAAAGTAGGTTCGTGGCTACCAGGGGCTGGTGTGCAGACAGGATGGGGAATGGAAAGTGACAGCTGAAGGGTGTGGGTTTCTCTTGGTGGTCGTGAAGACGTTCTTAAATTGACTTTGCTGGGGGTTTACACAAGCCTGTGAATCATACGTTTGAAATGGATGAATTTTATGTGAACGGTATCTTAATAACGCCGTCACATTCAAAGAGATTGCGGTGTCTCTAATCCCAGATCCATCTGCTGAGCCAAGACACCTTTGGGGATACAGCACGTACAGGCAGTGACCTCTTGTCCTGTGTCCACGTTTCAGCTTTCCTCGGCTGGGAGCCCCGAGAAGCTGTTCTCTTCAGTAGCTGGGACTTGTGCACATCCATCACTCTTCTGCTTGAAATAGATACTGGGCCTTTGACCCCTCCAACACACCGATCCCTGCATCCTGTGGGGATAGCACAGAAGCTACTGGATCAATTACCTGATGTGGCAAAGGCCCCCGCAGGCGGACTCTGATGGCTGTAGCAGTCATTTCTGCACATTGAAGCCAGCTTGGTGTGAACACTGCAGCCCTCTGCTTGAGGACTGGGGAGTCAGGCCCCCGAAACAGCCCTCAACCCACAGCGGATGGTGGTTAGGGATAAATACCCTGGCTGTCTTGCTTCCTGGTGGGGTGAGGCCTCCCACAGCCCCCGTGCGGTCAGCTCCAGGTGCCCATGGCCGGCCAGTGCAATTCCTAGCATCCTCCTCCTGCTCGGCCGCTTTCCTTGTCTGTCTCACATCCCCAGTCCTCTACAGTGTTCCTGGGATCATCTCCCAAATAAACCACTGTGCTCAAATCTTCCCCTGAGGGTCCCCTTCTGGGGAAAGCCAAACCAAGGCACCTGAGAACCTAATTCCTTCATTCCATGGGAACCCGAGTTCCTGCTCTGAGCCAGGCCCTGGTGCGGGGGGCCGTGAGGCTCCAGTTGGGGGTGAGCAGGATGGATGTGATCCCTGTTCTCCTGGGGCTTTTGTGGGGGGATGGGGAAATGTACATCCACAGGTAGACGAACCTGGAAACATACTCGTGCAAGTGAGGAGCGGTACAGCACAGATCTAGAAATAAGAGGATGAGTCGGGGGGTGGAGAAGGCAGGTATTGCTAAGTCACTTCACTGAGATCTGCCCAGATCTGGTCAGCCAGTGAGTGAGGAGCGAGGACAAGCCTGGGGAGAGGGAAGTGGGGGGAGGACATCACGGAGGCGAGCCATCCCACTGTGGTGGGGTTGCGGGGGTAGGTGGTGCCTGTAGCCTGTCCAGGACAGGCCCGGCTCCGAACAGAGCAGAGTTGCTTCCTGGGGCTGAAGTGGAACGTGGTGGATGGTCAGGACCACCTGCCTGCTCAGAATGCCTGTTTCTTTTTCATTCCGTCTCCATCTCTCTTGCTCTTGCCTCTCTGACTGTGTGTGTATATCTGTATCTCCCTCCCTCCTCGGCTGGGTGGCTTGTCCTCTGCTCCTGTCTCTGTCTCTCTTTCCCCTTTTGGGTTTCTCTACGTGTGTTTGTTCACATCTCTGCGTTTAGCTCCCTCTGTCCCATCTCTGGTTCTGTCCCC
>NW_024412421.1:31700409-31789379 GCF_014898765.1 Herpailurus yagouaroundi
TATTTTCAACGTTTTTTATTTATTTTTGGGACAGAGAGAGACAGAGCATGAACGGGGGAGGGGCAGAGAGAGAGGGAGACACAGAATCGGAAACAGGCTCCAGGCTCCGAGCCATCAGCCCAGAGCCCGACGCAGGGCTCGAACTCACGGACCACGAGATCGTGACCTGGCTGAAGTCGGACGCTTAACCGACTGCGCCACCCAGGCGCCCCTAAAATTATTTTTAATGCTTATTTACTTTTGAAAGAGAGAGAGACAGAGACAGTGCATGAGTTGGGGAGGAGCCGAACAAGAGGGGACACAGAATCCGAAGCTGGCTTCAGGCTCTCAGCTGACAGCAGAGCCCCATGTGGGGCTCGAACCCACAAACAGCAAGATCATGACCTGAGCCGAAGTCGGGTGCTTAACTGACTGTACCACCCAGGCGTCCCTTAAGTTTATTTATTTATTTTGAGACAGACAGAGAGAGCACAGAGCCCAGTGCTGGGCTGAAACTCATGAAACTGTGAGGTCATGACTTGAGTTGAAATCAAGAGTCAGACCCTTCACCCAACTGAGCCACCCAGGCACCCCCCATACTGTTCAAGTCTTAGACAAACTGCTTTACCGTTTCCCACGGCAGGTGCAGACTGACACAGCCACCAGCAGGGCACAAGGGCTCCAGTCTTTGCCACTTGCTTGTCAAGTTACTTTCCTCTTCCTTCCTTCCTCCGTCCCTCCGTCCCTCCGTCCCTCCTTCCTTCCCCCCTCCCTTTCTTTCAAATAACAGCCACTTTAGTGGGTGTGAAATAGTAGCTCATTTTGGTTTTGCTTTGCATCTTCTTCATGACTAGGGATGTTGAGCATCTTTTCACATGCTTTTTAGTTTTGTCTATCTTCTCTGGAGAAATGTCTGTTCAGATCCTTTGCCCATTTCAAAAGTTCACCTCATGATTTTAGTCCTTCTTCAACTTTCAAGCACTGACTCTGAGACACAACATTTTATTTTTCATGTTTATACTGTTATTTATATTACCTTTTGAAAAAGTGAATTTTTTATTTTTATTTTATTATTATTTTTTTTAATGTTTATTTACTTTAGAAAGAGAAAGAGCATGAGCAGGGGAGGGGCAGAGAGAGAGAGGGAGACACAGAATCTGAAGCAGGCTCCAGGCTCTGAGCTGTCAGCACAGAGCCTGACACGGGGCTCAAACCCGCAAACCGTGGGATTATGACCTGAGCTGAAGTTGGACGCTTAAATAACTGAGCCATGCTGGGGCCCCGAAAAAGTGATTTTTTAAAAAATTATTTATAATTACCTTTGAAAAAGCGAATTTTCAAAAAAATATGAAAGTAATTCCTATTAGTTCTAGGAAACTTTATGAATACTGAAAACTAGAAAAAAATGTATAAATTGGATATTAAATGGTAAGCACTGTTAACTCCAGCTATAAATTTTTTCAGTAGACTTTCATCTTCAGCTTTTTACTTATTTATTTTACTTTATCAAAATCTAATTGCACGCACGATCTTGTATCCTTTTCTTCTGTAATTTCTAAATTTTGGAATAATTTTACATTTAGAGGAGAGTTGCAAAGATCTTACAGGGAGTTCCCAAATCCTCCTCCCGCTTTCTCTAATGCTCACATCACGCCTCGTCATGATGTATTTGTCAAAACTGAGAAACCAGCATTGGTATGTGACTTAGAACTGAGCCCTGGACTTTATTTGGGGCTCAGTCTTTTCCCACTGACGTCCTTTTCCTGGTTCGAGATCCAGTCCAGGGGCCCGACGTTACACTTCTTTGTTCTGTCCCTTGGTCTCTTCTGGTCCGTGACCATTTCTCAGTCTTTCCTGACCTTGACACTTCTGAGGAGCACATCTCAGGTATGTTGTAGTACAGCCCTTGGTTCGTGTTGGTCTGACCTTTTTGTCACGATTAGGCTGGAGTGACAGGTAGGCTGCGGCTGCGGGTGTTGGGGAGGAGTATCACAGAGGTGAAGTTCTTGTTCGTTCTATCACATCGAGTAGCGTGTGCTCCCGGTGCGGCTCATCCGCGGCGATGCAGTGCTTAATCACCTGGCCAAGGTGGTGTCGGAAGATTTCTCCTTTGTGTAGTCACCCCCAACCCTGTTCTTGGGGACTAAAGCTCTTGAGTCCAGCCCACCCTGAAGGAGGGGAGAGTTAAAGTGACTTCACCTTGTGTTAAACCGTAAGAACATACATGTTTCATTTCACGTCTTCAGGAACATGATGTCAGTGCCTACATTAGGAATCAACCAATGGAAAGGGGATACTTGGTTTGAAAAGTTGTCTTTTGTGTGTCATTTAAGTTACGTCCAGTTCTTCCTTAGGTTCACATTTTCACCCAGTTGTCTTCAGAGTGAACCTATGACGTGACGCTCATAAGAAGCATTTTTGGGGTCTCTGTAGGATTCTTAGCCTTGTGCCATGGCTCCCTAGTCCCCATTGGGTGGACGTGCTCCGCTTTTCTTGAGTCCTCCCTTCTAGTTGCTGCTCACGTTGGTGGGGGCTCCTTGAGGTCAGAGGTCTGACTGGTTTGGTCTTCCTAGTGTTTGTTGGATGAAAGTTCTACCTTTTATTCCTACATATAACATTGAGCAGATGGAACGTTCTAGCTTTGAAAGAGTTCCTTAAGACATTTCCAGGCCTGGGGACACTGAGTCAAAGGTGTTAGTGCTTTGACCATAACTCTTGGCTAGATTTTTAGAGACCCAGCCCCACTCCATCTTTGAGTCTTTAGAGTTGAGTTGTCTCTTACCTGGGAATTCTGAGGTTGGTGCAAAAGGGGGAAATTTCTGTGGTCAAAATATACCTTGAGGGGTGCCTGGGTGGCTCAGTTGGTTAAGTGACCGACTTCGGCTCAGGTCATGATCTCACAGTTGGTGGGTTTGAACCCTGCATCAGGCCCTGTGCTGACAGCTCGGAGCCCGGAGCCTGCTTCTCATTCTGTGTCTCCCTCTCTCTCTGCCCCTCCCCAGCGCGCACACATGCATGCTTGCTCGCTGTCTCTCTCAAAGAGAAATTGACATTAAAAAAAAAAAATTTTTTTTAAATATACCTTGAGAAAACCCCCTGAGCCTTCTTTGAGGGCCCCTGGAGTTGTGTTACCAGGTGTGAGGGTCACAGGCTCTGAGTCCCACAGACAGATAGCAGCCTCAAGGGCTGGTAGCAGATTGTCGCCTGTGAACATTTCTTTCCCGCCTTTGCCTTTTGCCCCTTGGTATATAACGTTGGATTTGCATAGGCTGAATGCTGCGCTTTATTCTTCACGCTGGCAGGGACAGAGGGCAGACTGTGTTAGGTCTTCAGGAGGCAGAAGGGGGCAGGGGTTGCAGGTGAGAGGCAGGTGTGTGGGTCCAGGTCTGTCCGTCAGCAGGCATGCAGATAGCTACCATGCAGTTAACATTGTGGCCCCAGCACATTGGGACTTCCTGGGGGAGCGGGGCGTTAGCCTTAGGTGTGCAGTCTCCCCTGCACAGATTCTCCTTCACTGGGTCTGGCCTGGGGCTCAAGAATTTGCAGTTCGAACAGACTCCCAGCTGACGTTGGTGCCGCTGGTCTAGGGACCCTACCTGGACAACCAAGCTTCTAGAGCTGCTCTGTCCAGTATGGCGCCCCCTAGCCACATGTGGCTATTTAAATCAATTAAAATTAAATAAAAGTAAAATTTTAGTTCCTCGGTCACGCTAGCCACATTTCAGATGGTCAGTAGCCACATGTGGGTAGCGGCTGCTACATTGCACAACGCAGATCCAGAACGTTTCCATCATCATAGAAAGTTCTGTTGGGCGGTGGTGAGGTTTGAATCTCTGCTTGGACACTTACTGGTTGCGTGAGTTTGGGTAAATTACTTAATTTCTCTGTGCCTTAGCTCTCTAATCTGTCTGTAGAAGAGAGAGAATAGTTCCTGGTGTGAGGTTTCAGTGGGTCAGTATGTGAAAAGCATTTAGGCGGTGCCTGACTTATGTTGGGCACTGACATAGGCTTATTATTGTTCTTCTTGCTCTAAGAAGCCTAGGGTGGTGGAGACGTTGATCCAGCCTCAGGGGGGGCAGATAAGTTTCCTGGGGCTGCAAACCCCGGGCAGCATGGTAAGGGCTGCTGGGATGCGGTGCTGTAGGAGCTGGGACCGTGCCAGGCCGACAAGGGAAGATGCCACCATGGTAGAGTGATGTCTTCCAGGGAAGACGGAGGGCCCTTTGTGGCCCATGGCGGGGGTCATGTCTTGTCTTCCTTCTCCAAAGGAATCGCCCTGGTTCCCAACCGGCTGTCACTGGCCGAGCCTGTAGGAAGCAGAGTCTAAAACGTGGGTTTGTGTGTGGGAAGCTTACTGGGCTGGGTGTGGGGGTGGACGGACACCTGTGGGTGTGAAGGGGGTAGAAGGAGGTGGGCTGCCATGGTCACAAGCACGGCCTGTAGAGCGGTCCTCCGTTGAGGTCATCAGAGAGCTGCTCACTCTGACTGACTAGTCATTGGATGCTGGATGGGACCCTGGTGAGGCACTCTCTTCATCTCATGACAAGTCCCAGACGGGGAGAGCGGTGAAGTTGGGGCTGCTGGGTTCCTCCCCTCCAGCACCTGGGGAGTCTCCATGCTTGTTCTTGCTCATGGTCAGGCTCTGCGGTGCACAGCCACAGGCCCCGGGGATGGGGGTGGGAGTGTGGGGAGGGGAGTGGGGTGGCAAAGTCCCAGCACGGGAGCCCAAGGAAGCTCTTTGCCCCCGCCCCCACCTTTTACCTGGGGGCTCAGCTGTTGTGCGGTAAGGTGGGACTTCCACAGCCGGTGGATTCAGATGCCCCGTTGCTCAGTGTCTCCTTACCCCAGACCCTGTATTTGCTCCATTGGCTCCCAGCCCCCCTGTTTTGGTGCCTGATGTGGGGAGGGTTCTTGGCCCTGTTTCTGCCTCGAGGTTCTGGGTCCCCGAGGGGACTCTGACCTCTTCCTTGGTCCTGGATGAGCGCTGCAGGGACACCAGCTTGACCAGACCCCCTCCCTGTCCCGTCTCGTGGTGCCAGCCCCTGCTGCTCTTCTCTGTTCATCCTGCCCTGGCCGGGTTCTTCCTGGACACCCCCGGGGGCTGGGTCAGGATGGGGGTCTCAGGCAGCCTGCTTGATTCTGTGCCCAGCCAGCCGCTCCTGACATGGGTGCTCTCAGCGTCTCTGGGAAAGCCCTCAGTGCAGGCCCTGAAATAGTGGGCGGTAGGGAAGCATCTTGCAGGTAAAGGAGTCTGATGTTAGGGGGGGCTGTTAGACTAGAGGTAAAACGGCTGGCCATGGGGACACTGAGATGGCCGGAGTCCCAGGTAGTCGCCTCCAGGGGCAGCTGCTGAGTAGAACATGCTGCTTCCTTCCGGATGTACCGGCAGAGGCCGAGTTGGCAGCGTTGGGGAAACTGGGCCATTTTCTGCCCACATCCTGGGCAGGCTTCCTTCCTTGGCCGTGCACAGCCCTGTCCAGCCTGACGTCTCCAGAACACAGAGCAGTTTTTGTTGACCACACCAACAGCTCCCCCGGACCACGGTCTCTCACTCTGCCAGACTCTCGGCTCTGTGGCCACAGGGGTCTGGATCTCATGCCCTTGACCCACCACCCTAACCCCATATACCTCCCCACCGTTCATGCTGTTCCCAGAGGGGAAGTAACATGCGGTGGTTACAGGCAGCTGCCCTGGAGTCCACGTCCTCCACGTCCCAGCTCCCAGCCTCTCTGAGCCTGTTTCTTCAGCTGGAATATGGAGGTGCTAACGGTGTCCGCCTCGTAAGGTGGCAGGGCATCGAATGAGTGTGTGTGTCCCTGTCCCCTGGAGCGGTGCCTAGCATTGAGTATGCGCTATTTTGGTTTCAGCCGTCACTGCTGTTATTATTGCTAGCACGGTTATTTCTTTTTTACTTTTGAAACGTTTTATTTTCGAGAGACAAAGCACGCGAGCAGGGGAGGGGCAGAGAGAGAGGGGGACAGAAGACCTCAAGTGGGCTTTGCACTGTAAGCACAAAGCCTGATGCGGGGCTTGAACTCAGGAACCCTGAGATCATGACCTGAGCCGAAATCAACAGCTGGACGCTTGACCGACTGAGTCACCAGGTGCCCCAGTATGGTTATTTCTTTTTTAAAAACAATTTTTTTAATGTTTTACTTATTTTTGAGAAAGAGGGAAACAGAGTGTGAGCAGGAGAGGGGCACAGAGAGAGGGAGACACAGAATCCGAAGCAGGCTCCAGGCTCTGGGCTATTAGCATAGAGTCTAAAGTGGGGCTTGAACCTGCGAATTACAGGATCATGAACAGAGCTGAAGTCGGATGTTCAGCCGCCTGAGCCACTCAGGTGTCCCCAGTACGGTTATTCCCTTTGCTCGGAATGCTCTCTCCCTTTCTTGGCTCTGAACCTGAACTTGCCACCTGGCCTAGCAAAAAACATGCATGAAGATTTCTGTGATGTGGTCCAGATGACTGTACATTTTGGGATTTGATTCAAACCCAACCTCTGCCGTCACCCAGCTCTGACCTCGAGCAGTGTGCCCTCCCTCCTCAAACACCACCCCGTGGCCTGTTCTGAACCCTGAGGGTGGGTGATGCTTACTGTGTTGGAGTGTCAAGTGTAGTGAGGGGTTAGGTAACGTTATTGCCTGCCACATCGCAGGTGCTTGAATAAGGTCAGCTCCTTCCCTCTCGCCCTCTGGCCTTCATCGATCTCCCCTTCATTTGAACCCCTGGGACATTTCCTATCTGCAAAGCTTTCTGGGCACAGGGTTCTGCTCACCCTGTGAATCTCTTAAGTGACCTGAGTCCGCGGCCATCCCTGAAGTGTGGAGACCAGCCTTGCACATCGTGGCATCAGCCCCCTGGAGCCCAAGGTCTCTTGTGTCCGGCCCGTCTTCTCACGGGGCTCCTGAGGGTGGAGTGGATGGGAACAGCCGGTCCCTCTACCGTTGAAGCCCCTCGAGGTGGATAGAGCTGGGGTTTCCCTCTTTTGCAGCATCAGCCTCCGGGAGCTGAAGACCATCTTGCCCCTGGTCAACTTCAAAGTGAACAGTGCCAAGTTCCTCAAAGATAAGTTTGTGGTAAGTTTCGTGGTTTGGCCTGGTGATTTTGTGAATTTAGGGTCGCTTAGCCTTTGAGCCCCGCTGAATGGTGCCCAGGAGAATCCTTCACCTCCTGATTCCTCTGTCTCAGTTGAGACAGAGGGACCCCCCTGGAGGTCGTAGGCCCATGTTTGCAATCCTAGCAGACAACATCCTCCTTGAGGACCACGTTTGCTGAGCTGCTTGACTTGGGATGTTCCCATGGTATAGCCTTCCCTTTCCCTCACCATCGCACAGCCTGCTTTCCTTCAAGTAACGTTGAACACGTGGGTTTTTTTGTTTTGTTTTGAAACTATCATGGAAGGTTCCTTACATAGGTTGTCAGGGATGTGGCATCTTGTATGCAAGTCCTCACAACATACTTGGAGTTAGCTCTTCTCTGCCCGTCCCCCCTCTTCCCCCCACTTCCCACCCACCCCTGCTCCCCGCCATCACTTAGTTTGTTTATGTTCTTGCATAATGGAGCTTTTGGTAGATCTGTGGCAGGTGGTGACTCTAAGAGTGGGGGTGTAGAGTAGGGCGGGGGGACTTTCTTGAGTGCATAAGAACGGAGGTGATGGGTAGGCACCCTTTGTGGTGCTCTGAGAGGTCCCGACCCTTGTCACAGAGCCCAGTGACTCTCCATTCTGCTGGTCCCAATTGCAGGACTCACACGGCCTTGTCAGTGGCAGCCCCAGGTACAGGCTTCCTTAGCCAAGAATGTGCATTCATTTCTGTACCAGTGAGCTCTTGGAAGAGTTAACCCACCTTATGGCTATCAAGCCATCTTTCGACCTGCCTAAAACTATTCTAACTACTCCAACTATTCTAAGAAGGCAGAAACAGAGGTGGGAGAAGCATTCACCAATGATGACCACATCATAGGAATCTTTATATTTTTAAAAAATGGATTTATTTATTTTGAGAGAGAGAGAGAGCACGTGCTCCCTGGAGGGGCACAGAGAGAGGGAGACAGAGAATCCCAAGCAGGCTCCCTGTTGTCAGCGTGGAGCCCGACATGAGGCCTGAGGCCATGAACCATGAGATCATGACCTGAGCCGAAACCAAGAGTCAGACGCTCAGCCGACTGAGCCACCCAGGCAGCCCCCTGCAACCTGGCTCTTTATCAAGCCTTTACTGAGCAGGCGATACGTAGACCTTACTGATTTGGTTTCAGGGAAGTCCTAGGGAGGGTAGTGGTAGTTTTCCCATTTTACAGATGAAGAAACTGAGGGTCTGAAAGGTTCAAGTAAATGACCCAAAGCCATTAAGCAGTTCAGGGGACAAGCCTTGACTGGAGTTGAACTCTTAACTCCAAAGGCCTCCTTAGTTTTCCCTGGCTTTTAGAATGACCTATATGTACGGACCCTGCTCTAGGTCTAGATTTGGAAATGTCTCCTGCCCCCAGAAAGTATTACTGCCCTTGGGATTCTGGCCGAGACTCTTTTATTTTGGGGTTCAAGGCCAGGGCCTTACCTGGTGGGACTCCTGGTGGTTATGTTCTTTAGGCAGATACATTCGGAAACCTATGAACAGTTTGACTTCAGAAGACTGTGAGTTTGCTTTCAGCCAGTGCTGTCGAAGGGCGGTCCTGCCTGTTAATAGTGGAGCGGTGTTCTTGGAGGGAACCTCAGAGACCGAGTGGTTACTTTTTCTTTTAATTTACAGGAAATCGGCGCTCACAAAGATGAACTCAGCTTTGAGCAGTTCCACCTTTTCTATAAAAATCTTATGTTTGAGCAGCAAAAGTCGGTAAGACGATTCTTGGGCAAGTGATCAATGATGTTTTCGTTTTCCCTGTGTGTCAAAGTCCAGCACGCTCCTAAGAAACCCACGAGAAGCGTTGAGCGTCCCTTCTAGTCAAGGAAGTAGACCGTGGGAGTGGCTGCGACGCGCTGTTTGTGTCTGTTAGGTTGGCGTGAGAGAGCTGTGGGGAAATCGGAGCGGGGGGAAATGGCTCTTTCATACCTTCTTGGTGGGAGTGTGACCAGTCTTGTTGGAATTTAATCTGAGCCTATTAAGAAGTTCAGCTAACTCCACTGCATGATCTCATTCTGCAAAGGAAATTTATCAAATTATGAAGAGTAACCATCTCTGGGTAGAGGGATTATGTGTGTGTTCCTTCTTTTTATGCTTTTATTCATTTTTTAATGAGAATAATTTTTTATTCGGATAATATGCCATTTTAAGATAAGATGTGCATACGTTTTGACCTGACGGTGGCATTTTGGGGACTCTGTTTTAGACAAATAAGGGCACTGGGACCTAGGAATTGAGTGGTAGGGTGTTAATTGCAGCATTATTTATGCCAGCAAAACAGCTGGGAGCCTTCTGCATGCTTCTCAGGAGAGAAATGGCTGAGTAAACTGTGGTCCATCCATAGCACACAGCATCATGCAGCTGATTATGGAGCCTGAATCTGTGTGTGTGTCGATCTGGAGGGATGTTCATGGTGTTTTGTGAGCAAAACCAGCAGCAGATTCACGTGAGGAGCCAGGTCTGATAAAAAACAAAACCAAAACCTGCATAGAGTAATCCCCCTCCATATGTCAATGTGTGTTTTTATGTTTAATGTTGATCTCGTGTATGCCCTGAAGGGGTTTAGGAGGATGGGCAGGAGAGATCACTGAATTTTTCTTTGCACACCCCCGTTTTCTCTGACTCATTCCAAGGAGTACATGACTTTTGGAATAAAAAGAGAGTCCCATAGGGGCGTCTGGGGGGCTCAGTTGGTTAAGCATCCAGCTCTTGGTTTCTTCTCAGGTCATGATCTCGAGGTTCGTGGGATCGAGCCCCGCATCAGGCTCTGTGCTGGCAGGGTAGAACTTGCTTGAGATTGTCTCTCTCTGCCCCTCCCCTGCTCTCTCTCTCTCTCTCTTTCTCTCTCAAACATACATTTTAAAAAATCCCATAAAGCGTAGAGCTTAAAAAGAAGGATTGTTCAGTGTAGTGCATGGAGCACAGTGCCTGGCAGGCAGCACACATCCCACCAACAGGAGGTTGTTGGAAAAGGGCTTTGCAGGTAGCAAGGGTGGGTCCAAAGCAGGGAGAACATAGGACTTGGAGCCAGAGGATCTGGTTTCTCCTATGAGCTGTGTGATCTGGGGCTGGTCACGCATGATTCTCAGCCTCAGTCTCTTATCTGTGTAATGGGGACGGGGATTCCCACCGGGCTCTAGGGAGCATTGAATGAGGGCTGTGGGTGGGGCAGTCAAGAGTGCAGGCATTTTTAAGTGATGAGCATGAAAATCATGAGAAGACACTTATTAATTGCCTTCTGCATGCAGGCCTGCAGGTGGGCACAGGGTGAGGCTTTCTGATGGGTGACTGCTGGCCATCTGCCTACATTGGGGAAAAAATACATTATTTAATAGAGTAAAAAAATTCTACTTCACTGGGGTTGTTTTCATATATTACTTCTTGATTTGCCAAGGAGAGTAGGAAGACTATAAGCTTTGGGGATTGAAAGACCCGGATGTCAGCCCCTAAATTGGCCTTGGCTGACCAGGTGATTTTGAGGAAAGACAACTTTTTGTCTTTCACTCAGCCACCTTTATAAAATAAAGGTGTTCAATCAAGCCGTTGCTTATAAAACTTTAAAAATTATGTAACTTTCCTATTTTTTTAAAATTTTTTATATTGTTATTTGAGAGAGCGATAGAGAGCAAGCAGGGGAGGGACAGAGAGCGAGGGATATGGCATCCCAAGTAGGCCTCACATTGCTAGCACAGAGCCCGATGTGGGGCTCGAACTCACAACCTGCGAGATCATAACCTGAGCTGAAGTCAAGAGTCAGATGCTCAATGGCCTGAGTACCCCCAGGCACTCTGTTCCCCTTTTTTATATGAAACCTTAAAAAAAAAAGCTGGGGCGCCTGGGTGGCTTAGTGGGTTAAGCGTCTGACTTCGGCTCGGGTCATGATCTCACGGTTTGTGAGTTGAGCCCTGCATCGGGCTCTGTGCTGACAGCTCAGAGCCTGGAGCCTGCTTCGGATTCTGTGTCTCCCTCTCTCTCTGCCCCTCCCCATCTTGTGCTCTCTCTCTCTCTGTCTCTCTCTCTGTCTCTCTCTCTCTCTCTCTCTCTCTGTCTCTCTCTCTCTCTCTCTCTCTCACAAAAATAAATAAACATAACAAAAAATATTTAAAGAACTGCATACAAGCTGATCAAAACACTTCTTAGGCCAAAATCTGTAACTTTGATTTATAATCAGTTCTTGAGAACAGTGAAAACCTTTGATGACAATGCACAAGTGAAATCCAGAATGACAGTTGCAGACAGCAATTGTCTGCAGTTGACCAGGATTGAAAAGAAGCTTGATTCACTCCAGATAAGTAGTTGCAAACAATTGTTTTTATAGTCAGTTGCCTTGAAATTTCAGGATGCTGTCTCATCAGACAGAGGGCAGGCAAAGCTTGAGAACGAGGTTTGCACAAAAGCTGTTTAATCTGCCCACACAGGTTAGCCTGCTGGCGGTCTGTTTCCACTGTGATAAAATTCCACCCGAGACTTAATTCAACCTGCACTGTCGTTAATGTCCCTTTTTAAGGCTAATGCGTGTGTGTTTGAGAGGGAGAAGGAGGAGAGAGAAAGTTGAGTCTGATTTCTGCAGAATCCCTGAATCCTCTGGGGGTGTCTTGGATTGCCCGGTTTTGGGTGGGGAAACGCCCCATCTGTACCAGAGGCTTCTGTTGGCCCGAACACCACCTTTAGCCTGCATTCTGTTGTACTTGGCCTAATGGTTTAAGTGTTTCTTGAAATGAATTGCCTACATTTAAAACTCAAGAAGTTTCATATTAATATCTAGATTTTTCTGCTGCTTTAAAAAAAAATGGACATCTGGCTATCTCTGGGTCCTTCCTGAGTTCCCCACGGGGATGTATGAGTAGAAAGGAAGCATGCATTCTCTGGTTTGCCCCAGCTCTCACCCACCACCCATTTCTCTCTGCTAATTTACCTTGCGTACCAGGCCCCACCACTTGATCTCCACCACTGGAGGGTATAACTGGCTTGGAATTTGAATAACAAAACCCCAAGCTTGATAGATAGTTAGTGGCCAGCTTGAGAAACCTCACTAACTCCGGTGTAGGTAAATGCCCCTCCCCTACTGTTAGCACATAATTTACTTCCTGGGCTCCTTGCTGGCTGCACAGAGGAGAGGAAAGCAATAGATATATGCTCTTACAGGCTCAGCTGGATTTCCTAGCCTCTTCTGGGGAGATAGGGCTGTTTAGGGTGATGGACAACCCCCAAGCCTAGACCCAGGAGTGGGTTCATGCTAAGCAGTACCTGTAGGTTTCCAGCTTGGGGTAACCAGTTCCTCCTTGTGTCTAACCACCTGCTTACATCGCTCCTGTCAAGCCTCAAAGCTTCTAAAATTTGGGTAGCCGCAGGAAGAGAAGAAAGTTAATCCCATGTGTTTCCCTGGGTGATGGGCCTCTAACTAGGCTGTACTAACAATATTATAAAAAAAGATCCTTAGCGAACCTTTCCTAAGTGTGAACTACACGCTGGGTGCTGTGCTAAGTGCTGTACGGCTCTTAATCCTCTTCCCAACTGTGCGAGACCTACCATTATTAGCCCCATTTTACAGATGAAGAAACTGAAGCTCAGGGAAGCTACTTGCTGGAGGTTATACAGCTAGGATTTGAATGCTCCTCTGCCCGACTTCAGTGCCCAGCCACTGACACGACTTTTTTAATTTTTAAAATGTTCTCACGAAAGGGAATGTCAAACACGTATAAGCAGAGGCAATGGTACGCGAACCCTCCGTGGACCATCACAGCTTTAGCGATGATCAGCTCATGGCCATCGGGTTTCATCTTGCCCTTGCCCACTTCCCTCTGCTCAGATGATGTTGAAGCAAACCCAGCGTTGTATTGTTTCTTCCTTAAATGCTTAATACCCAGCTTTGTAACTGCTGCCTTGCTGCCTCCCCACCAGACAAGCCAAGTCCCCCTTGGTCAGTGATGGTGGGGCATCAGGCATCATCAGCGAGGACAGCTGGCTGGTTTCCTTCCTGCTGTTGGTCCAGGACTTGACTTTCACCTCGGTGGGGTGTGGCGTTCAGGTTGCTGTTTATCTGTGTGTTTTTACGCCCTGCCCTTTCAGACGATCCATCCTCTGGACCGTCCAGTAGATTCCTTCGGAAATGTGCTACGGGTCCGCGTGAGCCAGAGAGCAGTATCACGTATGATGCAGTTTCTGGGGCTCAGGCATTGTGGCACGCGTTGGCTGGATTCTCTGCTCTGGGGTCTCACGGGGTTTTAGCCGGGGGCTGTGGTCTCTTCTGAGACTCAAGTGGGAAAAGATCTGCTTCCAAGCCCATGAAGTTGTGGAACCTTTAGTTCCTTACAGGTGTAGGATTGAGGGTTCAGTTCCTTGTCGTCCAGAAGCCACCCACAGCTCCCTGATGGATGGGGCTCGCCTACATGGCTGCTGGCGTCCCCAAAGCTGGCAAGACAGTTGCTCACTCGTATACGGCATCATCATGTAGTCATAGACGTGTAATCGCGTGCGTCCCATGCCTTTTGCAAGTGGCAGGGATAATGCAGGGCTGTGAACACCGGGAGGAGGACATCCTAAGGCCATCTTCAAAGCCTGTCCACCAAGGGTTCCCATAAACCCAAGATTTGAAGTTGCTCTCCAGCGGCTCACAAGTAGTAATCACCGAAACTGTGTCCCGTGCCAGTCAGAGAACAAGTGCCCTCCCACCTGTGCAGGGTACCAGAAACCAAGCACTCACTGCCTCCTCCCGCCCATTACCATCCCCACGGTGTCTGAATGCAGGCATCCTCTCTTGCTTGTTTGCCTGTTCTAGAAAACAGCTGTAATTTTTTTTAAGGTGGCAGTAATCTTCCCTTAATTAGGGGAAGATTCCCTACTAACACTTCCCTGAGTGTTGCTTGTAGCCGAGAGCAGCCTTGAGTGTCCACACCCTCAGTCTTGTCTGTTGTTTGGGGGTGACAGCACCCATCCTCCAGGCTCGGTGAGAGGGTTAAAAGGGCTCAGAGATAGCGGTCACCCCACAGAGTGTCCTGCACACAGCTGGCCCTCAGAACAGCCTTTCATGAGGCAGAATCCCCCACAGGGGAAGGAAGCGCTCGCCTTTGGTGCTCCCTCTCTCTGTCCTGCTTCAGAAAGACCATCTCGGTCAGATTCGGTGGCTTTCCCAGAGCGTCCTCTGACCGCTCACCGTATTGAAGCAGATGACCAGGCAGCACTTGATAGGAAATTCATTTCTGATGTTTCAGTAAATGGTATTATAAGCAAAGTAATGTTTTGTCTATGACTTAAAAGTAAGAAGCACGTACAAAGAAAAAGGTGATTGAAATGCCTGCAAAGCTTCTACGATTATACCTGGGATTATACTTGTGGTAGAAAGATTAATGTTTATTCTTCTGAGTTTTACACGGGTGTGAGTGTATGACAAGTGAGTCACATTCTGTGACGGTATGCTGGCTGAGGCTTCCGGGGACAGGGAATGTGGCACATTATTCGAATTGGCAGCGAGGAGGGAGAAGGACCCACCGTGCACACGTCGGCAGTGACCCTCTGGTTAGCTTTTTCTGTCACTGCCACTTTCCCCTTGGCCTCCTGGAACCAAATGGCTCAAATGAGCACAGAATGTGTAGGCTGAGTTATAGCCTGGAGGGTGCCCCTGCCATATGGGAAGACTCAACTCCTTGACCTCGATTCCTCTGGGCTCTTGCTTCTGTGGTCCCCATCCTTGGCACGGCCCCTTCCCTTGTCTAGCTGTAACTGCCTCTTCTCCTGGGACTCAAAAGTCAGAGGTGACTTTTTTCGTAGCCTTTAAATGTTTCCTAGAGAAAATTAATTGACCCATTATTTTCAGCATTCATTCAACAAATGTTTGAGCCAAGAGGGCCCAGTGGTTAAACAAAACAGACATCTCTCTTGACCTCATTGATCCTTTGCTGGGGTGAGAGGGGTCAGGACATCACCCAGAGTCACACGGGGCCCCCGACATCCTGGCTTAGTAGAATTTGACCACATAACCCTACACGCTAATGGTAACAAAACCTAATTGCTGTCTCTCCACTCTGTGTGCCTTGTAGCATCTAGAATATTCTTCTCTCATTGCTAGGATGTCATTAGTCACTTTGTGTGCATTTGCACGTACTGTGAAGGCCACTGGAGATGAACCAAGGTGGACGGGGGCTGAAATCCTGGCCCCTTGACATTCTGGGTATGTCATCTGAAAACAGCTGCTCATCCTCCTGGAGCCTGTTTTTTGTTGCCAAAGTGGGCTTCGCTTCACTGTCTTCTGGGTGGGATGGGTGCCGGGGGTAACTGAGGTCGTGGCTGCCTTGTGTCAGCTCCTGACAAGCCATTAGTTTGTCAGGGCTGCCGCAGCAGACCCCAGCTAAGTGGCCGAAGAGAACAGACCTCTGTTCTCTCCCAGTAAGGGTGCTGACACCACTCAGCTCCCACTGAAGTCTCGGGGGGAGAATCTCCTTGCCTCTCTCCCCACTTCTGGTGTTACCTGGCCGTCCTGGGCGCTCCTGGCCTGGAGATGCATCGCTCCAGTCTCTGCCTCCGTCATCACGTGGCCGCCTTGCCCTGGTCTGTGCCGGCCTCCAGCTGTCCCTCTTTATAAGGACTCCAGTCATTGGACTAGGGCCCCCCGTAATCCAGCAGGACCTCGCCTTAACTCGATCACATCTGCAAAGACCCTATTTCCAAATAAGGTCCCATTCACAGGTGTGGGGGGCTTAGGGCTGGCACAGATCTCTCAGGGGACGCATGCAACACCTGCTGTACCATCTTCCATCGATAGAATGCCCTCCTTGAGGCATGTCCTCTGACTGCTGCTTCATTTCTCTGCCCCGTAGAGTGACCTCTTGCAGGAGTGCCATCGACCTTGCTGTCCCCTTGCCTCCCTCCCTGCCCCAGCCACGTTCCATGCTTCTCACCCCACGGCAGTTGATGTTTTCCTAAGACCAGTGACCTCCACATCAACAGAGCCCCTGGTCGGTCCTGTGGCCTTCACCTTGCCCGCTCCATGGCGTAGATCACTGGGGACTCTCTCCTGGATATCGTCACTTGGCTTTGAGACCCTGTGCTGTCTTCATTATCCTCCTACCTCACTGTCTCTGCACTCACACGTTCTTGGCTGGGTCTTGGATTTCTTCGTGTCCAAAGGTTGGTGCGTCCCAGGCAGGGCCAGTGTCTCACCGGACTTGCCCGTCTCACTGCCAGCTTGCTTTGCATCTCCTGCTGGAATGTTCGGGAGAGGCCTGGTGACACTCCTCCCCTCCCCCAGTCTTCACTGCAGCGAATGCGTGACTGGCCACGCTGCTGGATGCACCCGCCCAGGAATCTTTGCGCCTTCTGTCTTCGGTTCCCCGTCACCCCTACCCCCAGGCCTACGCTGTTGCCTTGCGTCTGTGAATTCTGTTTCTGCTACCCAAGAGGTGAGCCTCAGGCTGGTAGTATTTGCCTTTTTGCCTCCGGTCTACCCCCTGTCCCACTCTGTGCCCTGTGGGGGGCTCATTCCCACAAACTCATTCCCAGGTGCTCTGCCACCAGGTTCAGCAAATGGGCGGATAGGGATGGGGGTACAGGCGTGCAAGAGGGGAAGCTGGGGTGTTTCTCCCCGTGTTTTCTGGCTCTGGAGGCCTCTCTGCAGTCGGGGCACCCCCTCCTTTGGCCCCGCTGCCCGCCTGGCTGAAATGGGGTGGAGCTTTTTGTGTGTTTCCTTGAAAAGAAGTAAAGGAAAAGACTGGCTTTAAGGATCTCATAGCATAGATAATTGAGGATAAGTCTAGACCCGGCTTTCTCCAGGTGGCAGGAAACCAGTCTCGGGGTTTGGGTTTAGAAGGGATCTGGCCTGAAGCGCCGTGTCGATCTAGTGATCTAAGTGCCAAACATCCAAATAACAGCACGCACTGCCCCAAATCCCTTCTTTTTCTTTTTTTAAATTTAAGAAATAGCTATGCTGTCAGTTACACGTAAATAGAAGGGAGACTTGTGAGCTCTTCTGAAAGCGGCTCTTAACCTTTTTGGGTGACCCGTTTCTTTGAGATGCTGATTAAAGCTGTAGGTCATCTTTCCAGAAATAAAAACACATACGTGCACAGACTAACGCAGACCTCCTGATGCCTCCCAGGGGCCTGTCCATACCTTCTCTAGAACATTGATTTTCCTTGTATCATCCTGGACTCCAGGCAGTTTGGCTAAAGGACTGGGGAGTCTAGACTGGGAGTTGTAGTTCTGTCATTAGCGTTTGTAACATGCCAGTGGCTACGTGTCCGTTTGTGCCCTGAATTTCTCAAATGCTTTTCCGGTCATAGCCTGATTAAAAATTATCAAGGTAATGCTACCTAACCGGAAGCAGACACGTTATGGGGGGTGTGTGTGTGGCCATGAAGGGCAGGACCGAAGCTGCCCAATATTTCTTTCCTTCTCTCGAATCTGAAGATGAAAAATTAGCTCGCTGCAATATTACCGATGGGAAATGCAGCAGTGAGGGTGTAGAAAAGGTTATGCATTCTCTGGTGGGGGCGCTGGTCGGGACAGTTGTTGGGAGAAGAGTTTGGTGAATCTGTCAAAGTTAACAGGCACACACCGGACCCACGTGCTTCCCTGTCTTCCCAATGGAAATATTTTGTGCGGCCGGGCAAGAATACACAGATACGCGGACACCCTTTGTAACGCTGGGTGTAATATCAGAACATCAGTGATGTACGTATTATGGAATACAGTGTGGGTTTTCATAGTAATGACGCAGGATGATTGAGGAGCAGAATAATAAACAAAGCCTAAAACACAGCTAAAAGCTTGGAGACATGGATGTAATATGATAGGATGAGGTGGAATTAAAATGAATGTCCACTAAACAGATTCTAGAAGGCAACCTACCAAATTACTAAGATTGATTGCTTCTCAGGAATTAGACTAAGAAGGGGGCGAAGAAGACTTCTACCTAAGTTTCTGCCATATTCAAATATTACAAGTCATGTCATTTATAATTGTTTAATTAAAAAACCCTGTCCATTTGCATGAAGTGGCTTGACTTGTCTCACGTTCTTATTTTTTGTGTGTTTTCCTTCTGTTTTCTCTTTCAGATTCTTGATGAATTCAAAAAAGATTCTTCCGTGTTCATCTTGGGGTGAGGCACCTCTTCTGGGTTATTGTTGTTCAGGGCGGCTGTGTTGGGCTTGGGTGCCCGTGTGGGTCCTCCCAGCTGGCTCCAAGGCGGGGGGCCACCTCTGTGGGCACGCGCTGATCTCCACAGGGGCAAAGTCTGTCACTGGGAAATTGGCTGTCCTGAGCCCGTGGCATGGATAAACGTGAACAACAGCAGGGTTTGTGGAGTGGTGGGAGGGTGGGCCAGCAGGTTCTGCAGAGAAGCCTGTATGCTTTAGGACCTGCTCTCCCAGAAATCAGTTTTGGAAATGCCTGGTTGAGCAGATTTAAGTGAATTAAAACGAGTTGAAGCATATAAAGTGCTTCCTGTGGTGTGTGGGATGGCCAAGGGCTCATAAATAGTGACAATGGTATTATTAAAATGTAAGTGCTGCAGGACTTGTCAGGACCTTTACCACTCTTCCTCATTCCCCAAGTGGGGATTTATGAAATGTTCTGTGATTACAAAATGTTGGCCACGGAGTTAACAGCACCTAAAATGATTTGTGGCGCGCTGATCTAGGCCTGCTTTTCAGAACCAGCCCTCACTGATGAGGACAGTGGCAACCGACCCCTGTTCCTTTCTAAACCAGAAACCTCAAGACTGCACAGTATATATGAAACATCTGGTTTTTATTTTTTTTATTTTTTTTATTTTTTTATTTTTGTTTTTTGTTTTGTTTTGTTTGTTTTTTTGGGGGGAACAAGAGTCAAGTTCATTTGTTCATTTCTTGCATTTGAAGCATTCCCCGATGACATCCTTGGCCTGAGGCTCTTTGCCGTAGTCCTTAACCACCACACAACTGCAACCGACCGCTTTGCGGGGTTTTCCCTCCCTGTCAGCTTTACAGAGGCCGACCCGTTCCCTTCGTTTCTTGTTGTCATCAACCTTAATTAGGTTGATCTGGTGCTCAGCACAAAGGGCCTCCACCAACTTGACATACGTAGGCTCATCACAGTTGGATGCCAGCACACAAAGATGGGCTTGGCGCTTGTCTAGGGCTTTGGCAGCTTCGCGAATTCCACGTGCTAGGCCATCGGGGATGAGGGCGGTCTTCAGCACCTCTTGTCAAGCAGTATTAACGTCCGTTACACCCCCAGCAGCAATGCCTTCCTCGGCCATGGCGGCGGGTTACGGATGGAGTCGAATCTTGACCGCACCCGAGCCTCCGCCTCCGCGAGACTCAGCGGCGGCAGGGAAAGGGCAACGTCTGGGTTTTTGTTTGTTTTCTTTTTTCTTTTTTATTATATGAAATTTATTGTCAAATTAGTTTCCGTACAACACCCAGTGGCCATCCCAAAAGATGCCCTCTTCAGTGCCCATCACCTCCCCTCCCCTCCCTCCCACCCCCCATCAACCTGGTTTTTAAAAAAATGTTTATTTGGAGGGAGCGCATGTGCATGAGTGGGGGAGGGGCAGAGAGAGAGAGAGAGGGAGGGAGGGAGGGAGGGAGAGAATCCCCAGCACATTCCACACTCAGCACAGAGCCCAACTCGTGGCTCAGTCTCAGGACCGTGAGGTCATGACCTGAGCCGAAATCAAAACAGATGTTTAACTGACTGAGCCACCCAGGCACCCCGAAACAAATCTGATGTTCCTGTAGTATTTTAAGGAAAAAATGAGGGTTAGACCATGAGGGTCGTTAGCAAAGAAGATTGGAAGTACATTCGCAATTAGAGAATGACAATAGACTTTTGGATTCTAAGTGAGTTCAGTAAAGGCAACAGCTTAAAGTGTGTTTTATCGCCTGTGCTTTAAAAGACACCCCTGCTTCCCCCCGCCCCCCACCACATAGACACCTTGCAGATTCTAGGGGTAAAGTGTAGATTTCCCCTTAAAGCTCTCTTCTACAGAATGCGCTTTCCACAGAAGCCAGGGTTGCTCTGCCAGTCCAGTGAGGTCCCACTTTTTCAGTGGCCCCGAACATCCTCTCCATGAGGCCATCTGTCAGCAGGCTGCCGGCTGAGGTGGGGTCTCCCTGTATGCAGGGCGAAAGGTTCTCTCCTCTCAAACGGAAAATTCTCCCAACAGTAGGCCTTCATCTGCTCCAAAGCCTGTGTCTTGTGTCTTCAGGATGATTCCCCCCACCCTCCCAGAACCTGGGGGGCTTCAGCTGACCCCCACTGCTGCTTCGGAGCCCTGAGTGGCTCAGCAAACTGGATTGTGGCTTCCGAGGAGACCCTTTGATGGGGCCCTGTTCGCTTCTCCAGCATAAGCTCCCCCCCTAAATGCTGTCCACATCCAGCCCGACCCAAGCATTTGCTGTGCGGTTCAGGTCTGCCCCCCTCCCCCACTGATGCATGCGCCCACCCCCGCCACCAGGCACCCTGCGAGCCCCTTCCGTAGGACTTGGGATATATGGTTCCCTTTGTCTGAGACCCTTTGCACGTCCTGGCGAGCCCCTCCTCCTTCCCTGGGACTCCGTTAGCTGTTGGGTCCTCCAGGTCTGGATTTGGGCCTCTCCCTGTGCGCTGGCCCCTCGTTTCCCCGTTGGCCAGCCTGCCACCCAGCTCCCTGGAGGGACTCGCAGGGTGCCTGGTGGCAGGCTGCCCGGTGCACAGCCTCTGTCGATCGTGTCCTCTCTAAACACCCTCCCTTTCCCCGAGGGCAGCAACACCGACCGGCCGGATGCCTCCGCTGTTTACCTGCACGACTTCCAGCGGTTTCTCCTACACGAACAGCAGGTGAGGGCAGGCCAGGGCTGGGGGAGCTGGAGGAGCTGCCTGGGCCGGGTTCTCATCTTCTCACCACCTGCCACCCGGCCGGTGGTTGTCGTGACACACTGGTGCTCCCGTCCGATACCGCTCTGGTGTCTTAGACTCTGCAAGGAGAACCGCCTCATGTTGGCCCCTTTCCAAGGCACAAATCCAGAAGGGGGGAGTGAGAGTAGTCCGAGGCAGGTGGGTGCCCCGTCTGTTCCCACCTAGTGGGCTTCCGCTCCCTCTCCTGGCTCATCACACGTGGCCTTTTCCTGGAAGCCTTCCCTGAGCGATGGGAAGACGTGACCGGGCAGATGAGCCTGCCGGGTCCTCTGGGGGATAAAACAGCACAGCCATCCTTAAACAAATGACACATGGGGAAGTGCTGGTGGCAGAGTGAAGGGCTTTTGTGTCGGGCAGTAGTTTTCCATGAGTCATTGCACCAAACGGGGGGTTGCGGGCATGGCTGGAGACGTTTTTGGTTGCCACAAGTGGGACGGCTCCTGGTACCTCGTGGGTGGAAGCCAGAGATACTGCCTGACATCCTGAAACGCACAGGTCACCCAACCCCAAATGTCAGTAGTGCTGTGGTTGGAAAAACAGTTCGACGGAGAGAAACGTGAGATCCTCTTACTAGCTGTGTGACCTTGGGCAGGTGGTTTGACCTTTCTGTTCCCCAGTTTCCTCTCTAAGTGGGGATGGGAGCCCTACTTTCCAGAATCGTGGGGTCAGAGAAGATTGCAGTGATCTTTGTATGTACGTATACATGCATTTTTGTGTAGATACTTAAAATTTTTTACATCTGTCCCTGGAGTTGTCTTTGCTTCCTCCTTAATTTTTTGGTTTTGGTACTTTAATCGACTTTATTTTTTAGAGCCGTTTCAGGTCCGTAGCATTCCAGTTCCTTGGCTTCTCAAGAAACTTTTTACTCCAAAACATCTCAGACATGTGCAAGAGTAGACAGATAGGCATCACGAGCCACCGCGTATCCATCACTCAGATTAAGAAGTTACGAACGTTTCCCCAATTTTATTTCTCCTGCCCTCCACCTCCACACCCACATGCCTCCCCTCCCCTCCCCTTCTTCTTCATTTCTGTAGTGGAATAATCTAAAGCAAACCCCAGGCTATGTATTATTTCCTTTGTAAATGCTTCAGTGCATCTCTCTTACAGATACGGACTTTTTTTTTTTTTCCACAAAACATGACCACAGCAATCCTGTTCCACAATCCACACTAAACTCGTTAATGTCACCCAGCGTATCTCCCATGTTCAGATTTCACTGAATGTAGAGCCATGAACAGAGGCACACAACTGGGGGCAACGCCAGCCACACGGAAGCCCAGGCAAAGGGGGCAGCTGTGGTGGTGCCTGATAAAGGGTGACTCCCTTCCCCCGTGCAGGTTCAAGGAGAACACCTGAGCCTGCCGCTCTGCGGTGGGGTGCAGCGAAGGGGCACGTGCATTCTCTGGGCACCTTACATGCTGGGTCTGTGCTGCCAGCGTCGTAAAGCAGAGAGAGGCACGTGGTTTTCTTTTTCGCCATCCTCTTTTTTGCCCTAACTACTCAGTTTGGTGGGAAGCCGTTGAGGCCAGATCCCTGGGGACGAGTAGCCTGATCCCCTAGAATTCACCAGCTTGTGCTGCTTAATTTTACGACACCCACACCGGCCCCTCGGAGATCAGGGCTGTGGGTCAGGAGCATAGCACAGGAGATCTCTCTCCCCAAGTGGGGAGTTAGAACCCAGGGGGCCCCTGATGTCAAGAATGGGGACACTGAGCCGTCAGTCTTGCAGACCCTTAAGTCCCGTGTGCTTGGCTCTGTGCGATGCTGGCAGGAAGCAGGGCTGCTCAAAAGGGACATTTGTTTAGGGTGCTGGGTGCTCACCCACGGAATACTCACGGAGGCCCCGTTGGGTGTGCAGATCCGTGCAAGGTTTTTAGGGAGCACTTCGGCAATATGCGATTAAAATGAAAACTTTGAAGAAAAGGTTTATGTACCTCAGTTAAATAACTGCCCTCCTAGGAACTCACCCTACAGAAGCAATGGCAGGGTTCTTAATAGGAGTGAAGGCCTGGAACTGACCTAAATTCCCACCGGAGGACTGGTTACATGTGCCACAGGCCAGCCCTGGCCGGCGGGGGATGGGTGCCACTGTCGAACAGGTTGGGGGCAGGGGGAGGGGGTCAAAAGGAAGACTCCAGAAGTGATGTGCCTGGGTTGGTCTCGGGCTCACTGTTGGGGGGCAAGTTATTTAATGACTCAAAGCCTCAGCTTCTGCAGTCACATAACATGGAGAGTAACGTATGTACCTTCTGGGGCTGCATGAGTTTAAAACGAGCCGCTCTGTGAAAAAGGTTTAACGCAGAGCCTGGCCATACAGTCCGTGCCCAGTGCTGAGACTCTCATCCCCATTCCCTCTGTTATGCTTCTCGTTTTCATGATCGTAGCTGCCTGGCACCCCACCCCACCCCACCCCACATAGATACATTTTTATTTATTTTTAACTCACGGAATGTTGGGATTTTATCCTCCTTTATGCTGAAGATGTTATTCACAGCCAGGCTAGTTCCACGTTAAGCTGGCTCAGCCCCTGTGCCTTTTAGTAAATGCAAAAGCTTTGTAGGAGAAGGAACGAGGAAGCCCCTGGCCTTTGGTGGGGGGACACCTAGGTCTGGCAAGGCGTTTGCATTAAGTATCCCTATGATTTGAGTTTTATGTTCCATTATTCAAAGATCGTAGCGCCTCGTGTGTGGACGAGCCGGCCGCTCCCAGCCTCCCAGCTACTTTGTGTCCCTATCCAAGTAGATTTGCAAACATCCACAGTAAGGTTCATTGTTGGTCAGCCACCCACGTGCCAACAGGGCCATCTCTTTACCACCTTATTTGCACCTGCCCTTGCCTTTTGCTTCTTTCAGACTTCCCGGTCTGACCCTTCCCGTCCAACTACACACACATCTGGTGGCGCATTTGCTTTTATTATCCTTAAAGGTAGAGGTTTTAGCATATTCAGAAGCCATAAAGCATTAGTCACAGTTGAAACTATGTCATGTTTCGTCTTTTTGTGCATCTTTTTTGCCTATGAGTATATGGGTTTCTAGGGATTAGAGAGGAAAACAGTACAGTTACTTAATACCACGTGTTCTTTTTCTAATGGGCTTCTGAATTTCTTTTTTTAAATGTTTTTATTTATTTTTGAAGGAGAGAGAGAGCATGAGCAGGGGAGGAGCAGAGAGAGAGGGAGACATAGAATTTGAAGCAGGCTCCAGGCTCTAAGTGGTCAGCCCAGAGCCCGATGTGGGGCTCGAACTCACGAACTGTGAGATCACGACCCAAGCCGAAGTCGGACGCTTAACTGACTGAGCTACCCAGGCGCCCCGTGGGCTTCCGAATTTCTAAGTGGTAGAAGCTGTTTTCGAACAGCTGAAGGTATATTTCAGACATCATCAACATCTGAGAAGTGTTACTTGGCGGACGCTTTGAAAAGAGGACATATTCTAGGTCAGTTGATTTGGAACCTCCACTCTGCGGCTTACCAGCTATGTGAACTTGGGGTTGTCACGTGACATCCTGAGCCTCTGTTTCCTCGGCTTTTAAATGACAGTGGCAACGAATGAGGTGCAGAGTTGCATGGACGGAGGTGACCCCAGGAGGAAGACAATTGTTTGCACAAGCTGCCAGGATCGGAGCACCTTCTAATGTTTGTTTATTGTTGAGAGAGACAGAGACAGAGACAGAGCGTGAGCAGCGGAGGGGCAGAGAGAGAGGGAGACACAGAATCCAAAGCAAACTCCGGGCTCTGAGGTGTCAGCACAGAGCCCGTAGTGGGGCTCGAACTCCCGAACCATGAGATCATGACCTGAGCTGAAGTTGCATGCTTAACCGACTGAGCCACCCTCGTGCCCCAGATCAGAGCACTTTCCACGTACCAGATGCTTTGTTAAGCACATAGCCTTATTTCCTGCAGTCTCTGACAGAAAGTCTGTGCATAGGTGTTATTCTCATGTAATTAATGAGACAGAAGGGGCATGTCACTTGCCAGGGTCAGCCAAGTGACCGACCCTGGCAGTCTGACATAACTATGCTCCCAGCCTCTTCAGGCTAACAAATGTAAAGGGCTAGCACAGGGCAGGAGTCGGCAAAGTATGGCCCATGGGCCAAATCTGGCCCACCACTTGTTTTTTCTAAATAAAGTTTTATTGGAACGCAGCCATGGCCATTTATGTATGTATTGTCTATGGCTCCTTTTTCAGTACAGTAGCAGACTTGAGTGGTTGTGACCCAAAGCCTAAAATTTACCCTCTGGTCCTTTACAAAGAATGCTGGCCAGGCACAGGGTAACGTGTGATATGCAGGCGTTGATCGCATACGCGTTCAGAACAGGTTGGTGTTTTGGTCTCTGATGGAAACTGGGTCCTGAGAGATGAAGAGTTTTGCCATTCCCCTTTCTGACGACTTCTGGCTCTCGTTCTCATTCCAAGGAGGTTTGGGCTCAGGATCTGAACAGAGTCCGCGAGCGGATGACAAAGTTTATCGATGACACCCTGAGGGAGACCGCCGAGCCTTTCTTGTTTGTCGATGAGGTGAGTGGGCTTCCCGTCGATGTGGCTGGGCCTCTTCGATTGATGTCTGTCACGTCCGATGTTCCTTTCTTCCGGCTCTCTTCCCTTGAAGGGCTTGGCTGTGAGAGCTGCTTTTCTTCTGGGTTCTGAATTCTAGCCTTCTGTTGTGCTCATCCTAGTCCATTTGGGTGTGGAGACTGGGTGGGTTCTTTGCTTCTTCCGCTAGAGGGCATCTGCCGCCGGCCTGTGGCTAACAACCTAAGCACGGCCAGGAGATTCGAAGGTCGATGGGGCTTCTGCACCTGCCCCCTGCCCCGTGTGAAGCAGCAGGGGATGGACGGAGAGGAGGGTGGGACGGGGAGGGCGGGGCGCTCCTGCCTCGTGTAAGCTTGTGCCCAGGCAGCACAGTGTAGCACCCGTGTCCCTCAATCTGATTTTGTTTGTAATTATTTTTAACGTTTATTTATTTTTTGAGACAGAGAGAGACACAGCATGAACGGGGGAGGGGCAGAGAGAGAGGGAGACACAGAATCGGAAGCAGGCTCCAGGCTCCGAGCTGTCAGCACAGAGCCTGATGTGGGTCTCGAACTCACGGATTGTGAGATCATGACCTGAGCCGAAGTCGGACGCTCAACTGACTAACCCCCAATCTGGTTTTTTTTTAAGGGGTGAGGAAACTTCCTGCCTGCTAGATGTTAGGATACTGGTGATGATTTTTGGCTCTGGTTGGGTGCTGGGTTCACAAAAGTTCATGGTATTATTATGCCTTAAAACTTCTGTGTGGGAAGCCTATACTCTTTTCGTAGCAACTATTTTAGGATAGACATTAAAAAGGAAAACACCACACAGGTCAGCGAAAACATGTCTCCATATATCCTGCCGAAGTCTGAGCGTCCTGCGTTACAAACTTGGGTAGGGGCGTCTGGGTGACTCAGTTAAGTGCCCTGACTCTTGATTTTGGCTCAGGTCATGAACTCGTTCGTGAGTTTGAGCCCCACGTCAGGCTCTGCACTGACAGCACAAAGCCTGCTTGGGCTTCTCTCTCTCCCTCTCTGCCCCTCCTCTGCTCTCTGTCTTTTCCTCTCTCCCTCTCAAAGTTAATAAAGAAACAAAAAAAAAAACAAAACAAAACTTGGGTACCTGAGGCCTGGAGACCATCTTCTCTGAGTTGATGTATCAGAGCCACCATTTCTCTGTTGTTGGCATAGACGGGAAAGATCCAGGCACTGTCGGTCCCCCTCATTGGGGTGATGATCTTGTCTCTGTGACTCTCCTAGTTCCTCACGTACCTGTTTTCGCGGGAGAACAGCATCTGGGACGAGAAGTACGACGTCGTGGACATACAGGACATGAACAACCCCTTGTCCCATTACTGGATCTCCTCCTCACATAACACGTGAGTTTCTTGGTGAGCCTGTGGTGGGCCCGCAGCCAAAGGCAGCATGGTGGGGTGCCGGTGCCCTGCTCTTGGAAGTGCGTGGGAGCGGGCAGGGTGCAGGGCCACATTGCTCAGACTGGAATATACACAAGCTTCTGGAAGGGACGTGGAAACACCCCCCCCCCCCCCCGCCTTTCCCAGTTGATATTTGCAATAATCGTGTTTTCTCTGTGGCCCTAAGAAGCAGGTTGGCAAAGCTGGTTTTCACGGTTTGGACATCTCCTAGTAGCCACAGCAGAGCGACTGAATTAGTTATTGAACTGGTCCTGACTGGGTCTATACCCTGTGCTGGGCACTGGGGATACAGCAGTGAAGAGAGAAGGAGCCCCCTCCTCATGTCCTTGGAGGGGGAAAAGGCCTCCTTTGATTTAAGGATGAACAGGAGTTGGTGAGAGACGAAGAGGTGGTGAGGCAAGGAGGAGCAGCATGTTCAAAGGTCCAGGGGCATGAGGAACGGAGTGGGGTTTGTTAAGACGAGACTCTAGAATCCAGGAGGGTGAATGATAAGAGAGCAGGACAGCAGTTGTGTTTGCGTGGAATCTGCCAGAGAGCAACACGTTCCAATGTTTGCAAGATTATCCTGATTGCAAAAGAGAGGGTAGACTGGAAGAAAGAAATGGATGTTGCACCAAAGTTCCAGTATTTAATCTGCCTTGTAAGGTGAGAAGGTGAAAGTCTTGGGGCCTGGGCATCATGAGAGCTACAGGTTGGTACCTTTCCAAGGGTCGTGGCAGACAGGAGTCAGAGAGAAGGCATTTTGGGAAGGTAAAGTCTTTTTCAGGGGCAAAATGATTGCATGGTTCTCTCTTTCCCACCATGTCCATTGGCTTAGAGTGGTGAATTCTACCAAATCCAGAGGATAGTTAAGGAACGTGAACTCTTAAAAGGGTGGGGGGTGGATGTGGTGAGGAGGAGAGTGCATAAAACTCTGCTTCTTTCTATTAAAATTTTTTAAAATGTTTATTTGTTTTTGAGAGAGAGAGAGAAAAAGAATGGGTGGGGGAGGGGCAGAGACGGAGAGGGAGACACAGAATCCAAAGCAGGCTCCAGGTTCTGAGCTGTCAGCACAGAGCCCAACATGGGGCATGAACCCACAAACCACGAGATCATACCCTGAGCTGGAGTTGGACACTTAACCAACTGAGCCACCCAGGCACCCCAAAATAGGCATTTTTTATGTCAGTTTTGGTGGACATAATTCAAAGTCTATTGAGTTCTAGCAGTGGTTGTTGAAGATCTGTGCTTGGCCTGGAGCCCTGAAACGAAAACAGTGGCCCAGCATTGGACTGAGGGCCTAGCGGACACCATAGCGGGGGCGGGTATGAATCGATGGCCATATGTGCGTTTCATTCCTGATACACTTTGACCGAGTGCTTCTCCAAAGAACACACAGCCTCGCCCCTTCCCTTGGATTGCCAAGGTGGCTGCCGTCCACATCCTGCGATTGTTGCCTGAGTCTAAGGCTCGTGACCGGTGGGGCCACACAATTGCATGTGTCCGGCCCGGATCCCGACCGCCGATCTTTCTAGACAGAGTTGGGGATGTTGGGCACCTGGGCTGAGAAGTTTCCCAGGACTGCCCGAGGTGCGGGCCTGCCCCCACCCGGCTGCCGCCTCCCGTCCCTCAGGTACCTCACCGGCGACCAGCTGCGGAGTGAGTCGTCCACAGAGGCATACGTCCGCTGCCTGCGCATGGGCTGTCGCTGCATCGAGCGTGAGTGCCCTTTTCCTGGTGCAGGTGACGCTGCTGCTGAACTGCATGCAGCCTGCCGCGGGGCTGCTCGTCGCCTTTCTTGGCCGAAAAGCCTGAGTCGTGGGGACGAGTGGGGCAGGCCAAGGGAGAGCCCAGGTGCTCATAGCATCTGGGTGCGGGATGTGGCCTCCAACAGCCAGGGAGGGACCTTTCCCCAGAGGGTTTCCCCCCAGGGCAAGGGGTGGTGTTGAGCCTGGCTGGGTTGGAGTCATCAGATGCATTTGGGCATCTGATGCAGCGGCAGGGCTGGGGGAGGCCAGGACCTAAGCTTTGTTAATGCTCCTCTCCTCCTCCAGCTTCCGTCTGGGCTGTTTTAAATTATTTTTTATTTATTTTAATTCATTTTTATAACAATTATTTTTGAGAGAAAGGGAGAGAGAGAGCGAGCATGAGTGGGGGAAGGGCAGAGAGAGAGGGAGACACCGAATCGGAAGCAGGCTCCAGGCTCTGAGCTGTCAGCACGGAGCCCGACGCGGGGCTTGAACCCACGAACCATGAGATCATGACCCGAGCCCAAGTTGAACGCTCAACTGACTGAGCCACCCAGGTGCCCCGCCCCCTCTTCTGAGCTGCTTTTGGAGGAAGGCTAGAGCCCTCTGTGTTTGGCAGCTGGCCCAGCCATGGGTACCACCGTGGATGTCCTTTTCATAGCTGCTCACAGACACCCCGACATAGATGATCCAGGCCCTTAGAGACGTCCAGCCGCTTCTCCTTTCTCAGCCCTCACCCCGCCGGCCTGACTGTACCACCACTGGGCCGCAGGTGCATTGGGCTGAGAAAGGGCACAGAGAACTGACTTAGGCTCCGATTTTATCACAGACGCTCACCGTGGCATCAGACTTTAATGGCAGTTGTTCCTGTAGACAGTTGCCTAAGTGTATACCACCCTGCCTTCCAGGAAAAAGCAAATGTAAAAAAACTATCAGCTCCTACTTCCTCTGGGGTTTGAAAATAGAGGGGCTGTTCACCTTTTCTGTTGGGATGTTTTACCAGAACTTTAAAAAAATAAATGTCTCCTTGTTCAGTATTACTTCCACTAGCAGAAAAAGCAAGCCAAGTGAAATAAGAAAAAAAAAAATCCCACGTTATAAATATCTTCTTTAAAAAGAAACGTTTAAACTAGTTTCTTTTGGACAAATGTGTCGCATTACGAAGGGACCTTTATTTTTTTTTAAGTTTATTTATTTAACTTTATTTTGAGAGAGAAACAAACACACAGCGTTACTGGGGAGGGGCGGGGGGGCGGGGAGGCGGGTAGAGGGAGAATCCCAAGCAGGGTCTGCCCTGTCACTGCAGAGCCTGATGCAGGGCTCGAACTCATGTACCGTGAGATCATGACCTGGCCTACATCAAGGGTCAGGTGCTTAACCAACTGAACCACCCCGAGACCCCTACAAAGAGACCCTTAATTGAGCAACCCAGATCTTCCTGTAACTGCACGGGTAATGCATGCACACAGGTAACATGGGTCCTCATGTTGCCGGTCCCTGAAGGGAATTTTTGGGTGTGGCCCCCCGTGTTGTAGGATCTGAGCCACGTGGGGGCCGCAGCCAACCTCACAGCTGCCCGCCCCCCCCCCCCCCCCCCCCCCCGCAGTGTGCCTGCCGTCAGTGGACTCTCGAGGCGGAGAGTGACAGGCAGGTGTTGATGCTGCATGTCTGTTCCCTCAGTGGACTGCTGGGATGGGCCCGATGGGAAGCCCATCATCTACCACGGCTGGACGCGGACCACCAAGATCAAGTTTGATGACGTCGTGCAGGCCATCAAAGACCATGCCTTTGTCACCTCAAGGTTTGTGGGCTTGATTTGCCGGTGGTTCATCTTTAAGGGACAGGTGGACAGACGCGCCTTCCTGCCCCCCCCCCCCCCCCCACCCGACACACGCACAGATACACATCCGCCAGCCTGGTCTCCATCCTGGCTGGTCGCTGCCAATGTCTTCAACTGGGTGTTGGCGCCCCCTGCAGGCCCAAAGTGCAAGTCCCTCCCTGGTTCTAGAGCCTGGAGGAGGCTAGGGCTGGGACTCCAGTGACCTCTGCTGCCCCCCCACTCTCCGCCAGCCTGTTGAGCTGAGCTGGCTCCTGCCGCCCGCAGCTTCCCGGTGATCCTGTCCATCGAAGAGCACTGCTGTGTGGAGCAGCAGCGCCACATGGCCAGGGTGTTCAAGGAGGTGTTTGGCGACCTGCTGTTGACGAAGCCCACGGAGGCCAGTGCTGACCAGCTGCCCTCGCCCAGCCAGCTGCGGGAGAAGATCATCATCAAGGCAGGTGACCTCGGGTGCTGTCGTGCATTCAGGAGAGCCCGTGGCTCAGAGCACAGGCTCCTGGTCCCACCAGGTCCCCTTACTGTCTCTGTGAGTGACACTGGGCAAAGCCATTTGACCTCTCGATGCCACTGTGTCCTCACCAGTCTCGGGAGGTTCGTAAGAGAACCTACCGCGTTGGCCTTGAGCATCCCATGAGAAAATGTGCGCACAGTCCTTAGGACTGGCCCCTGGGCCGTAGCAGGTGCCACGTAAGTGTTAACTGTGGTTCATTCATTCTTGGGGCAGACCTCCACCGCGCCCGTGGCAGAGTCAGGTCTCTGTGCCGGGGGTGTTCCAGTGACCCAGACTCCCTTCTTGACTTCGGGAGCTCCCATTCCAGCATGTGAGATGGACTGGAGGTGGACAGTTGCCCCAAAAGGCTGTGTGTGCTAACGGGATGAAGAGGGTGGTTTGCCAAGTGCTGTGGGGAGAGAGGAGGGACCAGCCTTGTCTGAGAGTGCAGGGGTGCCGGGGGAGAGGGGTGATGTTTGGGGATCTGTATTCCTTGGACAAAGAAACCAGATACACAGTGGCTTAAAGCACGGGAGAGACCATTTCTTCCTAAGCTGAGGGAGAGTGTTCTAGAAGGTTGAGCTCTGGCCCAGAAGGCTTTCCAGGGACCCAGCATTCTCTTTTCATTCTCCAGTCTCCCAGGGAAAACTGGTTTTCAGCTGGGGTTCTATTGACCCCCAGCGAATCTGCAGTTAGAATTAGGGTTGGGGTAGCATGTGAACTTCGGGGGAAAATGTTGCCTCTTTATTTTTATTAACCTGTAAATAAAACTGAAGGTTTCCTTTCATTACGAATATTGCCAACAAGCCACTTGGGGCTTTGTCACCAGCAGAAATCACAGATGTTTTCATATCGTGTTTACTGTTGTCGCAAATATCTGAAAATAATGCTGTGCTCATCACTACTTTGAAATTGTGGTAGTTAATAGATTTGACTCTAGATCTTAAGATATTAATAAAGAAGTACATCTATTTATATTACAAATATTCAGTATCTTAACTGTATTTCAGTATAGTGTCTCTTATAACTGTACGTATTATAAATGTCTATTCTGAGAAAGGGATTCAGAGTCTTTCCCGGGCTTCGAAGGAGGTCCCCGGCACAGAAATGGTGAAGGCTATGCCCTGGGGTGCTGTCCTTGTGTGTGGCTGGTGCTGGGTTGTAGGCCTCCCTGAGCTCCAGCTCATAGGAGGGGCAGTGTGATCACGTCCAGGGTCCGCGACTCCTGCCAAACAAGCAGAATAGTCCGTTAGGTATGTCCGGCCTGTCCTGTCCTCTGTGTGAGAATTTAGTCACATGTCCACACCTCCTGCCAAGGATGCTGGATGTGAGGTCTCTACCTGGATGGCCCTTGGCAGAAGGAGGGGGATGGATTTTGTCGATAAGCAGCAGGTTCGTATGGAAGGATGGACAGGTGTTCACCAGGCGGAGAGAAGGCTGTGCCCTCAGGTTGTGGGAGTAACCTCCATAAACACGTGGCACGTTTCCTAGATCGTCGCTGGACCACCAAGATGTACTGGGAACAATGCCTGTGTGCCAGGAGGTCGCGGTCTAGTGGGAAGACCGAAGCGTTAACAGAGGGGTACCAAACAGTGCGAGGGGGCTTTCGCCGAGGTTCGTGCAGAGGAAGGGATGTCCGTGCCCTCGGTGTAAAAGCAGCAGCATCTGAGAGGATCTGGCTAAGACCTGGGGCACTTTTCACTGAGATACTTAAGGAGGCTTCCAGCATAGGGAAGGCAGGACTAGAGGCCAAGGGAGCTCGGCTGGGAAGGGTCCACGGCCTCTCAGGCCTCCGTCTGCGAGTCTGCATTTCTATATAGCTTCACTTTCTTGGCACCACTCTCTGTGTGTCCCCGGGGATTTCCTGGCTCTTGTTTTCTGATGTGGAGCCCTGAAGGCCCCTTTCAGAGCACACATTGCCTACCCGTGGGACTTGGTGGCTCACTCCTTTCTGTTTCAGGAAAGAGGGAGGAATAGCATTTGTGAGGCGTTCCTGGTATGTCACTCACTGGGCGAGGCATGGCGTGAAATACTCTTCAGTCTCCTACAGCCCTGCGATCCCAGGCCCGAGGGTCACTTTCCACATGGGGACACTGAGGTTGAAAAGGTGGCTTAGCTGAGATTATGGTACTTTGAAAAGTTTCACCTTTTTAGAAGTATCTTTCGCACCCACTGGCTTACAGGACCCAGCAGGGGCATCATTATCCCCATTTCACAGGGGACGTTACTGAGACCGAGACAGGTTGTCACACAGCCGAGGTCACGCAGCTAGTAAGGCTCTGAATTCAAGCCCCTGTCTGGTTCCCAGCCCTGAGCTTCCTCCAGAATCTGGGATTTCCAAGAACCTGCCTGGGTGGGCATCAGTACTTACCTGGATGAAGGTGGTTGTAGTCACTGTCTTCAGAGAGCACTGGCTCCGAGAAGTGCAGCCACCGGCCCAGGGTCACACAGCTGATAAAGCAGCAGGAGTGCTGTGTGCACTTAGGTCTTAAATCTGCATCTCCAGGGTGCACTCCTCTGCCCTGCACAGCCCGGGCCCTGGACTGGCTGTTGCTGCCTTCCCTCTGTGTGCCGGAGAAGGTGGGGGGTGCACGTGGGATCGCTGATCTACTGAATGTTTATCCAGCACTTACTACCTGCTGAGCTACCACAGGAGATTCAAAACCAAGTCCCGCCCTCATGGGACTTGTATTTTAGCAGGAAAGACAGAAGACAAAGATAGGCATAAAGATACACAAAGGGCGGGGCGCCTGGGTGGCGCAGCCGGTTAAGCGTCCGACTTCAGCCAGGTCACGATCTCGCGAGATCTCGCGTGATCTCGCGTGAGTTCGAGCCCCGCGTCGGGCTCTGGGCTGACGGCTCGGAGCCTGGAGCCTGTTTCCGATTCTGTGTCTCCCTCTCTCTCTGCCCCTCCCCCGTTCATGCTCTGTCTCTCTCGTCCCAAAAATAAATAAACGTTGAAAAAAAAAATTAAAAAAAAAAAAAGATACACAAAGGGCCAAGAGTATGGAAAATAATTCCCAGTGGTCAGATGGTGACAGGAATGGGAAGGAGAGCGGGGGCTCTGTGTAGACCACACGGTCCAGGAAGGCGCACCTGAGGAGGTGACACTGAGCACAGAGCTAAAGTGAGAGACGAGCCAGGCAGAGAGACCAGGCAGTGCAAAGGCCCTGAGGCGCACGCTGCAGCTAGATGCTTCCTGGCCGGCTGATGTGAATGAACGCTTATTGGCTCAGAGATTCCAAACCTGGGTCTCGAGGCAGATAGGCTATGTGTATTTTTTCCCCTCAGCATAAGAAGCTGGGCCCCCGAGGCGACGTGGATGTCAATGTGGAAGATAAGAAAGATGAGCACAAGCAACAGGGTGAACTGTACATGTGGGATTCCATTGACCAGGTGGGTGTCCTTGCACTCCTTCTCAGAGCCTTGAGTGCATCTGAGGTCTACTAGAGAACTCTGAGAGTATTCCTGTCTTATTTGCATTTTGACCTATTTTTTTTAATGGTTTACTTCAAAATAATTTTATATTCCACCTAACATACTGTGTATTTACATGCACACACATACAAAGATGTCTTACATACTCTTCACTTAGCTTCCCCCAATACTAACATTCTCCATAACTTAGAGGATAGTTATTGGAAGCAGGAAATGGACATTGGTACAATCATAATTAATTCATGGACCTTATTCCAATTTTACCAGTTTGTCCACTGACATCCTTTCTGTGGTCCAGGGTTCAGTTCAGGATGCAACAGTGCATTTACTTGTCCTAACTCCTTAGTATCCTTCCGTCTGGGACACTCCCACTGGAAACCTTATTTTGGTGAGAGTAATGCATTTTGAGTGTAAGGCCACTTCCCACATCCCATAACCTAACATGCGAATGCACTTGAGTATGTTTTGATATGTCTCTTCTCACATCCTAGAAATATTAAAAATTGTTAACATTAAAATAAAGAATTAAGTCACAGATGTGGAAGAGCCTCTAGACAAACTGGCTGAGAGATCCTGAAAGTCGTAAAAAGTGGGTGTAATGGAAAAAAACAGTCATGAGACCCAAAAAACAATCCCATCATTCGTAATGGCCTTCAAATTAAATACGAACTAGAAATCTGATGCCAAGTTGTACTTACCCTTAGACGCACTGAATAAAAAAGTCCTGAAAATGCCAAAGGAACCCCAAAATCAATAGATGTTTTAAAAGAAATGTCTCGAAGGGGATCAAATTCCACGCAACCACCACAAACGTCTATGAAAGTGGGAACGGCGCATCCCGGGGCAGGGGCTCTGGGCCCCAGAGTGGATGGGGCCAAGAATGAGGGCAAGAGCTAATGCTGGTTTTCCCTTCTAGAAATGGACCCGGCACTACTGTGCCATCGCTGATGCCAAGCTGTCGTTCAGCGATGACATTGAGCAGACTGCAGAGGAGGAGCTGCCCCAGGTAGGGGAGACCCCCTAACTGGTCTTCTCCCCTGGCCCACAGGCCTGGACATCCTCAGCCTAACCAGCTTCCTCTTTGGGTACCAAGGCTGCCTGGCTCTTCTCTGAATGGCTGGCTGGGCCAGGTTCTCAACCAATGAGGTTCAAGGGTTTTTCCTGCTCTCAGAAGGGCCTGATTGGCCTCTCTGTGTTCTTGGCAGGAGGATATTGGGATGTTCTGTCCAGCCCCACCCCCAGCCTGGTTCCTAGCTTCCCTGCCCTCTGTCCTTGGGCTGCTGGCCATCCTTGGTGCTCCCAGGGCATTGTGGCTTTCAGATTTCTTGTGTAATAGAGTTGAAACCTGTACTGCGGTCCCCTTAGCCCATGTCTCAGGACTCCAGGCAGCCACCACCAGTGGTGACAGGAGAGGGAAGGCAAGGGGAGCCATTTCCCCAGACCTCTTGGGCGGGGGGCAAGCTGATGCCAGCCTGTCTGCTCGCCAGTCCCCTGAGTCAGCAGGTGCAGAGGGACCAGTCTGGCCATGCCGGGGGTCTTTCGGGTCCAAGTTTTCAGAAACTCCTCCTCCCTTTGTGGCCCAGGATATACCCCCCACGGAGCTGCATTTTGGGGAGGAGTGGTTCCACAAGAAGGTGGAGAAGAGAACAAATGCCGAGAAGCTGCTGCAGGAATACTGTGCCGAGACGGGGGGCAAAGATGGGACCTTCTTGGTGCGGGAGAGCAAGACCTTCCCCAACGACTACACCCTGTCCTTCTGGTAGGGGCATATCGCCTTCCCCTCACAGCTGGCCAGATGGGGGGCCATGTGGGTTGCTGTGCGAGCTCAGGCAGGGCCTGGAAGCCCAGACGTCTCTTAGGGAGCTGTGCAGGGCAGGGGTGGGCCAAGGCAGGTGAGGCCCAAAAAACTTAGCAATCAAGATTAGTGGTGTTTCGGGGCACCCGGTTGGCTCAGTCAGTGGAGAATGTGACTCTTGATCCCAGGGTTGTGAGTTCGAGCCCCACATCGGGCGTAGAGATGATTTAAGAATAAAATCTTTTTAAAAAGATTAGTAGTATTTCAATGCAATGTTTTTTAAAAATCTGAAGTAATGAAAAATCCGCGATGAACAAAATATCGTCAACATCTTAAGACACTTAAGACGATGTGGTCTCACTCACGCCACCCCCACCCACCCCAGTCCCGGTCCTAAAGCAGGTGGCTTTAGGCACATCACTCAGCCTCCTGGAGTCTCTGTTGCCTTGTCCCTAAAATAGAGACCCGAAAGGCGGTTTATGGTGCCGTCATGAGCTTTCTCATTCACTCACTCACTTCATTCATTAACTCACTCACTGGAGTGCTTGCTTCCTGCTAGGTGCAGCCATCAGACAGACGGGGGGGGGGGGGGGGGGCCCCCGTCCTGATGGAGATTAGAGTCTGGTTGGGGAGATGCACGATGAAAAAGGAATCGATGGTCTATAACTGTGATAACTGCAATGAGAAAAAGGCAAGATGTTACCACAGTCTGTACAAGAGGGACCTGATGTAATGTTGGGCATGGGAGCAATCAGGGAAGACTTCCTGAAAGAAGGACTGTGTAAACGGAGACCCAAAGGGTCTAACACCTGCATGCCAGGCGGCATTCCAGGCACATTTTGTCCGTGAGCTTGTTCAGTCCTCGGGATGGCTCAGTGAGGACTGAGGAGGAGGAGGAGAATGTGGAGGAGGAAGAATGAATGAAGAATGAATGAAGGAGGAGAATGTGGAGGCCCAGAGAGGACAAGGCTCTTGTTCAAGGTCACTTAGCACATAAGTGGCAGCATCAGGGTTCATACCTAGGCCATCTGGCTCCAGAGTGGGAGTCTTACAGGTAAAAGTGGTAGAGGAAGTAGGTAGAATGTTCTGGAATCCAGGCTAAAAGACCAGTCTGCACTAAAGCCCAAGCATGTCCTAAGAGCACAGGGAGACCTGAGGGGCCACATGCAGGGTCTACCCCTCAGTGTCCCTGGCCGCACTTCTGGCCCTACCCCCTTCACCCCCCGTGTTCGTTGCCGCCCGGGGTGCCGGAACGGCCAGTCGGTCTGGCCTCAGCCCTGAAGTTGTCCTTCTCCTTGCAGGCGGTCCGGCCGGGTCCAGCACTGCCGGATCCGCTCCGTCATGGAGGGCGGGACCATGAAGTACTTCCTGACTGACAACATCATGTTCACCAGCATCTATGACCTCATCCAGCACTACCGTGAGACGCACCTGCGCTGTGCCGAGTTCGAGCTCCGGCTCACCGACCCCGTGCCCAACCCCAACCCCCACGAGTCAAAGCCGTATGTGTGCTCAATGCTGTTGGGACAGCAGAGCTCAGGCGTCCACCCACAGGTTTAGTGGGTGCAGACACCCTTGCGGGTTATGTTCGCGAATCAGATTAGCCAGGCTTGTGGGTGTGCCGGGGCCCAAATTCCCACGAGGCCCCTCACCAGGGTGCCCGGGATCTCCCCGGGATGGCCACAGTTGCGGACCCCCACTCCACCTTACTTTTGCCCTGTTCTCTCCGTCCCTCTGCCTCTTTCCCTGCCTCCATACCACTATCTTCACAGTCCTGAGCTCTTGGACTTGGATTTTCGGAGGTGAATTTTGGCCCGGTGATAATCTTTTTGCTTGTCAGAGCTCATTCCCGTTCATTGTGAAAGTGAACAAGAAAAAAGTAATTGTAAAGATTTTCCCTTCATTTTTTTTTTAATCTAGTAAAATGAATAGGAGTTATGATTTCTGAAGGGTTAACCAATTTTGAAAACCAGAAAAATATTTTTAAGCAGAAGGCTGCTAAAATGTACATTTCTGAGAAGCCTTGTAACTTACAGCAGTTTGCTTTCTTTGGTCTATATTCATATAGATTGCCTATTCAAGTTGGCTTTTTCTTATCTTTAAAAGCATCCAAAGACCAACCAACCAAAGAGACCTTTTGAAAACTCAATTCTCTGTGTTCCCTGCCTCCAATTTTCTGAGATTCTCTGCTGTGACTGATGCTGGCACTGAGTCAGGCCAATGGGGGGGTGGGGGGCGAGGGGGTACAGTTCATTTATTCTCTCATGCTCCAAGCAGACCTACCTTATGAATGTTTTACCCAAGCTACGTGTTGGTGGTCTTTGAAAAAATTGCTGTTTTGAGTGATGTTTTGGGGTGGGGAGGCCCACTGTGTAATTTCCACCGTGTTTTCTGGGGCCGTATCCCAGGCCTCCTCACAGCTCATTGCGTCCGCCGCTGTGCGTGGCCCTCTCACTTGGTCCCCTTCCTGTGCCACAGGTGGTACTATGATGGCCTGAGCCGCGGGGAAGCAGAGGACATGCTGATGAGAGTTCCCCGGGACGGGGCCTTCCTGATCCGGAGGCGGGAAGGTACCGACTCCTACGCCATCACCTTCAGGTGAGTGGGCGGGCTGCAGCCTTCCGGGAGGGACAGGAGCGGAGAGCGAAGGGGGTGCTGCGGCGGGCGGTTTACCTCCGCGTCTGCTCCCAGAGGGTCAGCGGGGAGGACAGCAGTGGTAGCGAAAGCGGCCTGTGCTCACAGGAGCTTGCAGCGTGCTGGCACAGGTCTGTGTTCTTGAGAGTAGCACGTGTTACGTTAACTCACTTCATCTTCCGGCAGTTTGAGGACTTGGGTCGTTATTTTTCACAGGAGGACGCTGAGGCACAGAGAGGTGAATAAGTAACTTGCAGAAACGTGCAGGCAGGAAGGGTGGTGGAGCTGGGATTTGAACCCAGACAGCCCTGGCAGGCTCAGATCGGTGACGGTGTAGACAGGATTTCCTCCCATCTGCACTCGCCACCCAGCGCTGCCGGTGGAAAGGCCTTAGGGACCAAGCATCCATAGGACGGTGGTTCTCTGCTTGAATTCCACCCCAAGACGCCTCCAGTTTCCACCAGTGACAGCGTTGGGAGGGTTTCAGACCCATTTCATACCGTCCTTCCATCTCCCCTGCCACGGTGTATTCTCAGCGTAGGGCCTAACGTTCCAGACACTGGGCGGCCATGAACACTTCCTCTGATTGAGTCTTTCGCTGTAGCCCATGAGGGGTAGGTCCCTGACTTCAAATAAGAAAACAGGAGGCCCAGAGAGGTTGAGCAACCTGTCTAGAGCCACATAGCCTAGTCCTGGGCTGAGGCAGAATTTCAGACGTGGGCCCCTCCGTGTCCACAGCCTGCTGTTTTCGCTGTGAGGTCTGAAGCAAGAGGCTCGTGGCCCAAACTGGGCCTATGGATGTTTTTCTCCGCCTACACGGTTATGTGAAATACTGAGAAATTTCACTTGAAGATTTAGGTTCCTTTGTGTGAAAAGCGGGAGGCAGTGGTAGCTGTTGCCACGGGGCGACGCTGGTTTCCAGCTGCACGGAGGGGCCCTGGGGTGGCCAGGCTGCTCCTGTCCCTTCCATTCCTGTTGCCCTGGCCCCTGTGCCGCGGTTGCCCTGCCAGGCTGCCCCCTGGGCATTTGGAGCTGCCTCCTTCTCCCCCGTCACTGATGCCTTCTTGGGTGAGCGGATGGCGGTGGTAGTGGGGGTCATTATCGTGGCCATTTGCCGAGGATGTACCGCATGCCTGCTCCGGCCAGAGTGACTCTCCTATGCTTTGTGCCAACACAAAAAGTGGGGTTAATTGGCGACTAGTGGAGATGCTCGAGAGGCGAAGCTGGCTTCCAACAGGCCTGGGTCCACGTCTCCCCTGCAGTTCTTGGGACACTGTCTCTTGGCTTCACGTTGGTTGCCAGGACGGTGTCCAGCAGAAAAGACGAGTCCTGTGATGTAGACAGTCCCCCTGGCCCCTGCTTGAGCTGGGTGTCATGGTTCTCTGATTGGGCACCTTCAAGCTGGCCCGGGGGGGGGGGGGAGGGGTGAGGTTGGAGTCACTTGATTGGATGAAGGTGGGCTGGTGGTACCAGGGCGGTACCCTGAAAGCCGGAGTTTGGAACTTTTAGGGATTAGCACAGGTTCTGTGAGCACCTACTATGTGCCAGGCTGTGTGCGGGGCTGCAAGAATACAGAAGTGATAAAAACCGCGCGGTCCTTGCTCTCACGAGCCCAGCGGTCTGCGGCGAATGAGCGACCTCTTGTCGGTCACAAGTGTTTCTTTCTTTTGAGCGATTCCCTCTTATTTAGCATTGCCTTGCTAGTAGCGGTGGTCAGTGCGTGCCGGCTGAGTGAGCCAGTGATGAGGGCTTTGTGTCTCAAAGAGGAGAGGAAGGGAAGGCGGTTTCCATCATGCTGGAATGGTGAACGTCCCTGGTCTCCACCCACCGCGTGCCTGTGGGGGACGCTCCGTCACTGCAGTAGTCAAAAATGACCTCCCCCCACCACCCAGACTCTTCGAAACTCACTCTGGTCAGGCTGCGGGGTGGGTGTCACTGTCTCTCATTGGCAAGTGTCGCCTGCAGCAGGAGAATCGGGCACAGAAACGCGTTGCTGCCGTACTGTGTGCTGAGTGTCACAGACGGTGGTCAGGCAGGTGGCCCAGGGCAAGCAGGAGCTCTTGGAGGACCAAAGGGGGATGTGCTCCATGCAGAGGGAAAACAGAGGGCTGGAGCAAATTTCCTTCCCTCTCCCCTCTGCCCAATATCTGCAGAATGCCTCTCCTGGGTCTGGTGCTGGTCTGAGCTCTGAGAACCCAGGCTGAACTTGGGGCTAGATCTCTACAGGAGAGGACGAGCTTCCTCACAGAGAGATGTTACTGCTGTCTAGGTGTGATCGGGGCAGGTGCACCTCTGTGGGACATGGGAGCAGGGGCTTCTTGGCGGAGCTAAGACCTCAGGCCATGGTGACCCCTGGTTTGTAGCAACCAGGTGACTGGAAAGTGCCGTTCACACTCAGCCCTGTTCCTGTCTCCCTTTTTGATTCTTCTCTTGCTGGAGAAGCTCATTTTGACTTGACTTTGGTTATATTTTCCTAACCGTTCACTCATTGAGTACCCTCGGAGCGCTGGGCACATTGCAAAGGGCTCACCCTGGGTTATCTGTCAGACGCGGTCCTGACACATGCCGTGACACGGGAACTGTGGGTCCCCAGCACCGTGGAGGACGAAACTGAGGTTCAGACAGGTTACCTGAGGAAGGAACCAGAACCTGACCCATACTCTTAACCTCAGCATCCTGGAGCCTTCCTGCCCTAGGGGGCTTTTGTAAAAAGTTAAAAAAAAAATTTGCTCTTAATGCTTATTTTTGAGAAAGAGCACAAGCAGGGGAGGGGCAGAGTAAGAGAGGGACACAGAATCTGAGGCAGGCTCCAGGCTCTGAGCTGTCAGCCTAAAGCCCAACGTGGGGCTCGAACCCACACACCGTGAGATCATGACCTGAGCCGAAGTCAGACGCTTAACTGACTGACCCTCCCAGGCAACCCCAAAAGTTTAAAATTTTTTATTAAATATATTCTTGTTTATTTATTTATGTTTTCATTTTACTTCTGAGATAGAAAACGAACAAGTGGGGGAGGGGCAGAGAGACAGGGAGACAGAATCGGAAGCAGGCTCCAGGCTCTGAGCTGTCAGCACAGAGCCCGTTGCAGGGCTCGAACTCACACACTGTGAGATCATGACGTGAGCTGAAGTCGGATGCTCAACCAACTGAGCCACCCAGGCGCCTCTGTATAAATATATTCTCTAAAAAAAATTAAGGGGTGCTTGGGTGGCTCAGTTGGTTGAGTGTCTGACTTCAGCTCAGGTCATGCTCATGCAGTTCACAAGTTTGAGCCCCACATTGGGCCCTGTGCTGACAGCTCAGAGCCTGAAGCCTGCTTCAGATTCTGTGTCCCTCTCTCGCTCTGCCCCTCCCCTGCTTGCACTCTTTCTCAAAAATAAGTATTAAAAAAATAATGAAAATTAAGACATTGCAGTGAAGGCTAAACCCCCTGTGGTCCTTCTCATCTGGGTCCTTGTCCTGGAAGAAAACACACTTTCTTAACTGGTGTCATGTGTGGACTTCAAAAAAAAATTTGCTCCATGAACATGTACCTATGGAAAATACATCGTATTCCCTTCCATTTTTAAAAAATACAAATGGGGTCATAGTATAGTTCCATCTTGCAACTTTTTAATAAAATATTCCTGCAACTATTCTGCCACTGACGCAGAAGTCTTATAGCATTTTTTTTTACAGGACTTATTGAAGAAGTGGCTTCCCGGGATGTTTTTTTTTTTGAAACAATAAAAATATAAGGTGCAAAATCTTAAAGGATAAGTAGCTTGCCCATAGTAGTTATGCCTTTAGACCATTTTAACAAGGTGCTTTGGGTTGTAAAGTTGAGATCAGAACTTACTGTCCTAAAGGCTTCTGTTTTTGCTGATAAAAGCTGGTAAGACCGAAGATTGTTTTCCATTTTGGATTTTTCTGACCTCGTGTTTCAACTGGGTGAGGCCATAAAAGACGTGTTTACCTTTTGGGGGAAAACAAAACAAAATGAAACAAAACAAAACACCTCATTGTTCCAGTAGTTGGAACACTGAAGATAAGATTGAAGGATTTGGGCCTCAAATCCCAGAGTTCTAGAGTAGAGATCAGCAAACATTTCCTGTAAAGGACGAGAGGATTTTAGGCCGTGTGAGCCCGTCATGGCTACCCCAGCTCCTGTCAGCTCAGCCACTGTACAGTGAAAACAGCCCCAGGCCATATGTAAATGGATGAATGGGGGCCGTGTTTCAATAAAACTTTATTTACAAAAGTGAGGGCAGCAGTGGGGCAGGTGGGTGTGGTATGTGGGCCAGATTTGGCCTTGGGGCCATTGTTTGCTAACCCTGCTCTAGACACCAGTACCTTCCCAAAGTCAAGTCCTGTAATTGGGGAGGAGGGGGCAGACGAGAAGAACTAGCAGTATCTCTTGTAAGGCACAGGTATTTCTTGTGTTTCTGTCTTGAAAAGATCCGTGTGCTTCACAGGACTGCCGTACCCTGTTTATTTCTCTGGTTCCCTGAGGACGGATACGCAGGTTGTTGCTAGTTGGCAGGGCTGCGTAACAATTGTCTGGTGTGGCGGATTTCGGCGCCTCAGCTCCCTGCCGTCTTCCCTCTCCAGGGCCAGGGGCAAAGTAAAGCATTGCCGCATCCATCGGGACGGCCGGCACTTTGTGCTGGGGACCTCTGCCTACTTCGAGAGCCTCGTCGAGCTGGTCAGTTACTACGAGAAGCACGCGCTGTACCGGAAGATGCGGCTGCGCTATCCTGTGACGCCTGAGCTGCTGGAGCGCTACAATATGGTAGGCGCCCAACTCCCCCGTGATGTGGCGCCGTGTCATTCAGACCCTTGTTGAGCGTTTCTCATGTGTCCAGTAACCGCTCTAGGTCCTGGGGACAGAGACCCTGCCCTCATGCTGCGTACGGTCTAGTGGGGCGGGAACCAGATAATAAGTGAGATGAAGAAGACGCATCACGTATCAGGTGGTCACCAGTGCTGTAGAGAAAAACTGGGCAGGTGGAGAAGTGGATACACAGTGACCGGGAAGGCGCTGCGGTGCTAAAAGGGTGCTCTGGAAAGAGGTCATTGAGAAGGAGTCATTTGAGCAGATGCCAGAGTTGGTGAAGGAGTGAGCCGTGCAGCTATGGGAAGGACCTGTGCCAGTGCAAAGGTCCTCAGGTGAGGGCATGACTGGAGAGAAGCCAGTGTGGCCGGAATTGAATGAGCCAGAGTGGGATGAGAATTAAGAAAGGATGGGGTTTACGGGGGACTGCATGGTGCGGGGCTGGGTTGGCCCCTGTGAGACACTGGCTTTTGTTCTGAGTGGAGAACAGACCTAATTAGATGACCATGTCTCTGTTCTTGTCCCGTGGATTCAGTAATGTATTGAGGAGAGATTTAGGATACAGCCACCATGAGCCAGGACTGGTCCAAGCTACTGGGAGTGTGGGGAACAAAAGTCTGCCTTGGGAGATTTAGGTTCAGGACAGGCCTGCAGTCACGTGAAGAAAATGTCCCCGGCAGCATGGATTGCAGTGACGCAGATACAGTGAGGTTGGGTGCTGCTTTGGGTTGAGCCAGAGAGCTCAGAAAAGGTCTCCTTGAGAGGCTTAAAACACGAGCCCAAACCTGACAGGGAGTGATTGGGCCATGGGGAGCTATGGAGGAAGCCAGTTCCAGGTCGAGGGAGCAGCCACGGCACACGCCCTGGGATGACCCTGAGGGACAGTGACCGACATCAGAGGGCAGGCAGGGTCTCTAGGGTGTGCTGGTGAATGTGACCTGTCTGGGTTCGTGGCATTTGCCGGTTCCCATCGTCTAAATGGTTCCACGGGGGCCGGTCTACAGCTGCTGACACGGAAAGTGGGTCAGGGAGACATGGACGCTGGGCTCTTATGGGCCATGAGGTAGTGGCAGCACGCCTCCGGGTCCCAGGGTTTGTGTCTTCACAAAGGAGTGTAGGGCCTGGCACATGGTAGGCTGGCCTAGGGCCCTCTCTCACGTGGGGGGCAAGTTTCCGAGTTTGGGCTTCTCACCATCTCTGCCAGGAGGCAGGAGTTGAACTGTAAGGTTTCAACCCTTTGCCAGAGAGCTGCCTGGAACCCGTGTTCTGTGTCGGGCTCCCCCAGGAACTTGGATGCTTCCATTTATTCCGCTCTGTTCTTTTCCAGGAACGAGATATCAACTCCCTCTATGACGTCAGCAGAATGTATGTGGATCCCAGTGAAATCAACCCGTCCATGGTATGGAGCCAGCCTTGCAATTCACGCCATTACCGGGTCCCTGGAATGGCATGGGGTCCCCTCCCAGCTACAACAGGGCAAGGGAACATTTGGGCAAACTTGGCTTCCCCTCCCCCCCCTTTTTTTTTTTTTTTTTTTTTTTGAGAAGAAATGATGATTGACAATGTGAAATCTGGTTTCCGGGAAGAGGTTAATAGAATTCTACCCAAACGCAACAGCGCCTTGCTAAAATTCTGAGGTTTGATGAACCACCTTTGGGCCAAACAGCTTCTAATTAAAAATCTTTCAAATGTTTCTTGCTCACTGACTGAGCCCGTGGTGTTTATGAATTCCGTTTGGTTCACCGACCCCTTTGCAGCGTGCACGTTATCTCCTGTTCCCACCCTGGCTGCTGTGTGATTTCACTCGGTGTAGGGGGGAGGGGAGGGTGGGTTTTTACTCTTGGCCCCCAGCCCCTCCTCGTTCTGGTTCCATCTCACATAGAGTTTGAGCTGCAGAGGAAGAACGATGGCGAATTTTCTTTCGGGGCAGGGTTGGATATGGCACGCAGTTCATGTCTTGCTAAGGAAAGGGCCCTGATGATGGGCTCTGTAGAAATCCAGAGACGAACTTCTTTTCTTTCTTTTTTTTTTAATTTATAATCCTTGGCCATTGCAAATCCCTTTCAGCAAGAAATGAAGGCTTGGAAGGATGTGGACACATGGGCTGTGTGTGAAATTATTAGAGGACTTTTATTGGGAAGAAGGCTTTGGTAATAAGAATGACATGACCTCGTGTCAGCCAGGTGTCAGGGGATGGTGGAGACTGTGGTAAACTGAGGAACTCACACCCCATCTCGAAGGCAGCTGTGCCCGTTGGCGCTTGATGGCTGCCTTTCCAGAGAGCAGGCCGGCTTTTCTGATTTCTCAAGGCACACCAATCATCCAGGTGCTTGATGTGAATTTGCCCCATTTTTAAATTTTAACCCAAGTTGCAGAGAAAATCATCCTATTAGGCAAGTAAAACACGACTGTGGCTGCATCTGATCGCCGACGGCCAGACTATGGCGAGCGCCTCAAAAGAAAATTACCGCTGTTATTATGATGGAAAACGGTTGAACAATTAAAAAAAAAAAAACCCACTCTGAAGATGAGGAAAATAATTAGCCCCGGTCTCACCGTCCTAACCCGGTCGCTGTCTGCATTCCTGGGTCTCTGCCTGCACGGAGACGTATTTTACAATCCCCACCACCCACACTGGCCATTTCTATTCTGCTCTGTTCACTTGCTGCTTGTCCTGTGTGGATTTCTCCTTTGCTGATTTGCCTCGTGACTATTCTGCCTCAAACTGGTAGGCCAGGTAATTGAGGGAAAATACATGGCTTGCGGTTTTGACTTAAAAAAAAAAAAAAAATGGGTTTTTAATGCTGCAGAATGTTCTGGGTGGCTGTGCCGGTTTAGCTGTGTCCCGGTCAGTGGCCGTGTACGTCATCTCTAGTCTTTGTCCTTCTAGTTAACAGTAAAAGGAACGTCACCTGTGAGGCTTTGGGCATCTCTTTGCATCGTTTCCTTGGGAGGAGTTCTTGGAACTGGAAAGACTGTATCAGTCGTAATAGGGGACGCGTCTGGCTGCATGGCCACATATCAAGCCTTGTTCTAAGCACTTGACAGCCCATTAATCCCGTGCATCGGGTACGGTTTCTGTGCCCCCGGCACAGCTAGCAAGGTACAGAGCTGGGACGTGGCCCCGGGCGGTCTGGCTCGGGGGCATTTGCTCTTAGTCATTTTGTTGTGCCGTCTGCCAACCTGGTCACCTGATGGACAGCTTATTTCTCTCGTTCGTGGGGGGCCTGCCATGAGGCCTCCTCCTGCCCTCTGTCAGGCTGGAGACTCGCTCCTCGTGGAAGCCACTCTATGGCACCTCCCTTTGCCACTGGCTGCACCTTACAGCCTTGGAGCCTGGCAGTGGCCTGGGAGGTTGAGGGGGGAAAATGTGTCCTTACGTCCGCCTAGAACCCACGTTGCTTCTTACAGAAGACCGGCATGAACTATGGCCGTAACTGATTTATTTCTGAGCTCAGCCACTTAGCCCCTGGTTGACCTTAGGGGGCCGGTCCTCATCCACATTCCCTGGTGACTTTGGGAGCTCCTTGGCAATGCATTACTAGCTCTTGGCCAGCAGATGGTGCTGTAACCTTGGACTGAAGCTCCCTGTTCCCTAAAGAGCGGAACCAACGCAGACCCCTCTCTCTGCTTGTGTCGCCCAGCCTGACCTTCTCCTTCTTGTTTTCCCTCAAAGCCTCAGAGGACCGTCAAAGCTCTGTATGACTACAAAGCCAAGCGAAACGATGAGCTGAGCTTCTGCCGTGGGGCCCTCATTCACAACGTCTCCAAGGAGCCCTGGGGCTGGTAAGGCTGAGGGGGGCTGGGCTGCTTGCTGGATGAACTTGACTTGTCCCTTCTTGCCAGTGAGACTCGGGTCCCGGCTGAGCTCTGACGCCCTTTCTCTGCTGTTCCGGGCTGGCTTTGACTCTTGTACCCTCCCTGGGAAGGTGGTTTGATACATGCTGTATTCAGAAAAGCAGATAAACCACCATATTTCACATCATATTAAATATGATTTTAGTTATAACAGCAGCGGCCACTTACTGAGCCCTTCCTCTGTGTCACTTGCTTTCATACATGGTCTAACCAGATTCTCATTACAACCCTTGGAGTTGACTGTGGGTCTCCCCACTTTACAGAGATGGCAAATGAGGCTTTCCAAGGTTGTACAGCTATTAAATAGTGCAGGTCCTTCCCACGACACGAGCCTGTGTATTCTTCTGAGTTCAGATTCTTACGCTGATGCCTAGTCCTGTGCAGCGGCCCTACCCCGGACTGAAGCAGGAACGTTTTTAGGTCACAGATACCTGGGTATGCTGGGGCTCAATGACCTTTTCTCTCTTTTCACCTGGGGCAAAAATCGAAAAAAGTTGTGTTGCCCATCCATAAGTCCCTAGACGGGTGTTTTTTGCAGGACTATTTTTCCCTTTAAGCGATAAGAACTTATTGGTAACCACGAGCACCCCCAGGGATTCAATTCACAAGCGCAGCATCCTTTTGTCCCACAAGATAGCTGGACCTGACGGAGAAATCTGAACAGCAGCTTGATAGGAGTGCCTCTTTATGTCAGGAACCATCGTGAGCACTTCATCTGAAATAACTCCTATAAACCCACACAGTGGCCCTGAGAGGTTCTGGTGTTACCTGCATTGTACCCATGAGGAAACTGTGAGGCACAGATAAGTACAGTAACTTGTCCAGGGCCGCACAGCAGGCTGAGATCTGAAGCCAGGCCTTCTGACTCCAGAGCCCCTACTCCTGACTTGACTCATGTACTAAGTTCAGGGGTTTTCAAAGTTGTTTTCGTGTTGTTGTTTTGTTTTGCTTTTTGAGAATGCCCTCCTTTTAATTTTTTTATTTTTGAGAGAGAGAGGGAGACACAGAATCTGAAACAGGCTCCAGGCTCTGAGCTGTCAGAACAGAACCCACCCGACACGGGGCTCAAATTCACAAACGGCATGCTCATGACCTGAGCTGAAGTCTGACTCTTAACCGACTGAGCCACCCAGGAGCCTCGAGATGCCCTGTTTCTAATCCAAATCTTCCCTGGATCCCCAGCGTCAAAAAAAGGTTAACAACAGAGCGATCTGCTGAAGCTGGGGTTGGGGCTCAGCTCTCCTGTGTGGCCTCCCCACGGAGACCCTGGAGCTCCTCTGTGAGGCTCCCAGCTGCAGCCTGCCAGCCATGTTGTGTACCTGCCTCTCCCTGAGGGGCACAGCCAGAACCCGGGTCTCCCTGGGCCCACGATGCCCCTTTCTGCACCCTGCCTCTGTTGAGGTCCCCGTTCCGTTTGTGTGGGTGACTTGGACCAAGTAGCAGGTAGACCCCAGGTGATCTCTTTAAATCACACACTTTTCCATGCGTGGCACAGCCCCTCCTGCCTTTGCACACGTCCGAGGTGGGGTGCTTGTCATTTCCAGGGCTCCTGAGGTGAACTGAGGTGCTGGTGTAAGTGGCGTTGGTGAGGGGCTGTGGGTCAACTGCCCTGCAGAGGTCCCCTCCTTTCTGTCTGGTGGCAACGGCACCACCTAGTGGGGTGTTGTCACTGTGCCACTCTCCTGTGCATCCTCCCAGCCTAGTTCCAAAATGGTGGGGGTTTTGTCCAAACTGGGATGCCTTTGAGAATGAAGGGAATGGGATTGTTAATAATGACCCCTGGGGGTGCCTGGCTGGCTCAGTTGATTAAGCATCCCACTCTTGATTTCAGCTCAGGTCATGATCTCACGGTTTGCAAAATCGAGCCCCGTGTTGGGCTCTGTGCCGGAAGTGTGGAGCCTGCTTGGGATGGTCTCTCTCTTAAAATAAATAAATAATTTAAAAAAAAAAATTTTTTTTTTTAAATAATTGTACCTCGACCACAGGTATGACCTGACTAGTTTGGGGCAAACAGTATTTATAGTCACCCTGAATACAGCCAGTGTTAGCCTGAAATGGGTCTGGAGAAATGGAGGTGAGGTGGGTGGCTGGCAAACCTGTATTTCCACCAGGCCATGGGACCATCGGTCCTCCCTCTGTTGGGATTCAGGTCAACATTTACTAAATGCTTCCCACCACCCCCGAGTACCGATTTGGTAAGATGGAGAAAGGTCTCACAGAGTGGGGAAGACAGAGATAGACGTTATATGAAAGGTGCACACTGCCTCCACAGCTGTGGAGACAGATGCCACGGAGCACAGAGGAAGAACACTCAGCCCAGGCGGCAGTCAGGGAAGGCTCCCTGGAAGAGGCATTCCTGAGCTGAGTCTTAAATGGTTAGTAGGCACAAGCTGGATACGAAGGGCGTGGACTGAGGCATGGACGCTAGGCGGCATGGCAGGGACAGAAGGGTGGAGGTGACAGGTGGTCTGGGATGAGGGTCAACTTTGAGTCACAGACAGGAGTTAAGGTCCGAGAGTGCCTGGGGTCAGGTGAAAGAGTCTGGGCTTGATTCTGAAGACTTTGGAAGCTGTGGGTGTGGTGAGGTCAGAGATGGGTTCTGGAAAGAGCCTCCTGGCTGCAGAGTGTGCCTACAGGAGGACATTTGGAGGGAGTAGCCCTGCGTGCCTGGGCACTGCTTCGGGGGAGAATCTTGGAGGTGACCACGGTTTGGTGGAGTTGAGACGCATACAGAGATCAGTTATGTTCCTTGTTATCAGTGCCGTCAGAGGAGGCAAGAAGGTTGAGGGAGGGCAGTATTTTAGCTGAGTAACAAGAACGTTATTTGAGCACTTGCTGTATGCTGGATGCTGTTAAAACTGCTCAGCATGTGCTTAGCCCTCTGGTTCCAATAAAATCCTCTGAGGGGAGGGGGAGCTGGGTGGCTCAGTGGGTTAAGCGCCCGACTTCGGCTCAGGTCACTATCTCAAGGTTTGTGAGTTGGAGCCCCACGTCGGGCTCTGTGCTGGCAGCTCGGAGCCTGGAGCTGCTTCGGGTTCTGTGTCTCCCCCTCCCCTCTCTCTCTCAAAAATAAATAAAGTTTTAAAAAACATATATGAGGGGCGCCTGTGTGGCTCAGTTGGTTGAGTGCCCGACTTCGGCTCAGGTCATGATCTCGCTGTCCTTGAGTTCGAGACCCTCGTCGGGCTCTGTGCTGACAGCTCAGACCCTGGAGCCTGCTGCGGATTCTGTGTCTCCCTCCCTCTCTGCCCCTCCCCTGCTCATGTTCTCTCTGTCTCTCAAAAATAAACATAAAAAAAATGCTCTGAGGGAGGCAGTTAGATTATCCCCATTTTGCAGATGGAGAGTCTGGGGCACAGAGCGCCTACGTAGTTGGTGGTGGAGCCGGAATGTGATGCCAGCCTGTAGGGCTCCAGAACCTTCCTTACCCCATCCTTATCCCTAAGTTCACAGCCCTCCCTGAAGTGGGGTTGGGAATGCTCTAGACTTGAGCTTTTGTCCCAAATGGCCTCTGACGTCCACGTAAAGCACGGAGACTTCTGGTGTCTTTGACCAAACGTTAGAATTCTATCGTAGGGAGGGCGCTGACCCTGTGCTCACTCACTGCTGATTAAAAAAAAAGCCGATGACCCCTTTGAAATGCTCTGTTGTCACAGATAATGACCGCGGCCTCTGGTCGCTTGGCCACCTGCTGCCTCGCCCCAGCCGGCAGCTGGGATCTGACGAACAGTGATGGATTATTAACTCTGCCCCACGAAGGCCCTCCGATGCCCTCTGTTTTTCCCCAGGTGGAAAGGAGACTATGGAACCAGGATCCAGCAATACTTCCCATCCAACTACGTTGAGGACATTTCAACGGTCGATGTGGAAGAACTGGAAAAGCAGGTGAGCCTGGACCGTCACACGGGGACCCCTGTGGACCCGGCTTCTCAACAATCCGGGGAGCCGTCTCCGTGGGTTCCCGTCACACATGCTGCTGTGTGGTCCCTGTGGAGCAACGGAACAGGGACGACGGGTGACAGGGAGGTCGGGATTGTCCCCTGAGTTGTTGGGGGTGAACGTCACTGTGACAAGCCTGTCATGTTTTAATCAGGTTGTGCCGGGCTGGAAGGCTTTGCATATGCAGGACAGGTCCCTCCGGAGTGAAAATGGCCAAACGGGGAATTTGTCCTTTGCTTAAAGCAGCTTGCAAATGAAACACATTTAGTTTGGCCGCCAGACATTCGGGACGTGCTTGGTGTGGGTAAGCAGGTGGGCTTGAGTGGCAGTGAATTGAGGCCCTCGTGGTGACGCTGCCAACCTGGTGTCTGTCCCCCAGCCTCCTCTTGCCCCGAAGGCCTAAAGAACATCCGCTGTCAGGTGACGACACTGGGCCGAGGACAGACTTGTCGTAATGAGCACCTTAAGGCCTTTCCAAGCCCAAGGAGCTTCCTCAGGGAGTTGGGGCAATCTGGGAGGGCTGCGCAGAGTAATGTGCGTTCGAGTCTCAGAAGTCCAGTTGGAGACCAGTAGCAGGACCGGCAGAAGGGAAACCAGGTGGGAGGCGCAGCCTCACGGGAGGTGTGGTGGTGGGAACGTGGCCGTGTCCGGCACGCCGGGCCTGTGGCGGGGACGTGGCCCCTCACCGCGTCTGTCCCGTGTGGCCCTTACCCCCAGTCGGCCTTGGCCTGGTGGGGTGGGGGCGGGCCTTACAAGCAGGGGGCAGGCGCAGGTCTGCTAGCTGTCCGGAGACCCAGATGTTCTCTGTCGCACGTGGCCGCTGGGGCGCAGCGGACGCGTGGTGGGAGGGGGAGCTGGAAGGCTGGCGGGGGCCACTCAGGAGAGTGCGGCCATTGCTCCCCGAGGGCCTGAGAAGCCACAGAAGGCTCTCGAGCTGGGCTCCGGGAGGCTGGACGGTCCCCTTTCACAGCCACGTCTGAATGCGCGTCTCGGACGTTGTCTTGGAACCAGACCCAGCGCGATGCTTCCAGACCCGTTCCGGAATTCAGACGGCTCGTTTTTACAGATTGGAAAATGAACTGGCGGACCTGCTGGCACCCGCTCACGGCCGGGTCCCCGTCAGCAGCATGCTTCATTATTTAGCGCTCTCCCCACGGGTGGATCCTGTAATGAAAATGCATTTTAAACAGTTCTGCAGGCGGTGTCTCTGCTAAACGGCGCGCTTTGGAAACCGGTTGTCTTTTTATTATTCCCGTTAAGACTAACTTGAGTTATGTCTTGTTTCCTCACAGATTATTGAAGACAATCCCTTAGGGTCTCTTTGCAGAGGAATACTGGATCTCAACACCTATAACGTCGGTACGTACACACACACGGTCTCAGCGTGGATCACCACCCAGGTCCCCCACGGCACCGCCTCGGAAGCGCCCCAGGCGGGGAGGCGGCTGCAGTCCATCCAGCCGTCAGCCTGGGCACAGGACACGGAGTCCGTGTTCCTGCTCCCAGAGGAGGAGCCCACGCCCATCACCGACCGTGGGACCCGGCTGAGGTCCTGCGGCCAGCTAAGAGATGAGGCGGGGCAGGGCCCTCACCCACACTGCCATTAGGCCATCTGCCTTACATTTGCAGAGCACAGGGGGATGGCCCCGGGGTTATCCAGAGGGAGCTTGGAGCCGGGTCTGCTTTGGGCCTCAGCTCTGCCATTACCAGCTCTGTGCCCCTCCATGCATTACTTCCCCACCAATGCCTCTGTGTCCTCTCCTGCCACATATATAGAAGAGTGATATCCCAAAAGGGTGGGATGAGGATTAAGAGACGGCACATGTAATGTGCTTTAGGATGCTACCTGGCACAGAAGACCTCAGACATCTCAGCCAGTGAGGTCACTGAGCAGATAATTTCTCCTCTCATGGCCTTAATTTTCTTTCTAGAAAATACTTTCTCTGCAGAGAGCGTCTATCGCATGCCTGTCTCCTAGCTTCTGGTGGCTCCTGGAGATCTTTGGCGCCCCTTGGCTTGTGGCTGCACCATTCCAATGTCTGCTTCTGTCTTCAGGGGCCGTCTTTCCTGTGTCTGTGTCTCAAATTTCCCTCTCCTTCCTCTGGTAAGGACGTTAGTTGTCGTATTTAGAAATCCTAACTCCAGAGTGATTTCCTCTCAGGATCCTTAAGTACATCTGCGAAGACCCTTTATTTCCAAGTCAGGTCACATTCGCAGGTACGGGGGCTTAGGGTGCAGACAGAACTCCTGGGAGAACGCCGCTCGGCCCGCTGTGTATCCCAGGCCATGATGTAGGTAAAGAGGCCAGACCCCGCCCGCCCTAAGGCAGATGCCCCGGTCCACGCTGACCACGGCTGGGGCAGTGGCACTTTGGCTGGGTTCGTGAGAGAGGCGGCTTGGGCCTCGTGCCGTCTGGCCTTCCGGGAGGCTGCTCAAGACTTCGTTATTCTCTCCCAAAGTGAAAGCCCCGCAGGGGAAAAACCAGAAGGCGTTCGTGTTCATCCTGGAGCCCAAGAAGCAAGGCGACCCTCCGGTGGAGTTTGCCACAGACAGGGTCGAGGAGCTCTTTGAGTGGTTTCAGAGCATCCGGGAGATCACCTGGAAGATGGACACCAAGGTAGGTGCTTGGCTCATCTGGGCTCCCTCTGCAGAGGCAGGGTCGGGTGTTCCCTTTGAGGGAAGACTTGCGGCGGGGTGGGGGGGGGGGGGGGGTGTGGGCCATAGGAGTGCCCACCATCATGGAGGGGAAAGGGCCATTGGTGGTCTCCGGGAAAGCTGGGTCTAGTTTGAACCCTCAGCAGGCTGGGCGTGTGTGGAGCCATAACTTGATATTTGGGGCCTGGCTGGCCCTATCTCAACGAGAAAGTACGGTGTGCCTGATTTTGAATGTTCTCTTGTTCGTCAGTATCGTTTGGCACAGCCTGGATCCTCCCCCATAGGAGGCATTTCCTGAGCTCAGGCCCCTGGACCCATAGTGGCCCCTTGTGCTCAACACGACCCCCTTCTGTCCCTCTGCAAGTTTGTTTTCTTGTGGAGAAACCTGGGCTCCAGATGGAAGTGGACCTTTCAGCGTTTATCATTACTGGAGCCCTCGTGTTAGGCTGGAGGTGTTTTGAGAAGGGCCATGTTCTGAGTGAGAACAGGAGGTTGAGAATTAGGCAGGGCTGGACCCACATTTCTCTAGGCCTTAGTTTTCTTATCTGTCAGATGAGCCCAGTCCCTAAGTCACAAGATGAGGGAGGGATGAAATGAGACGATGCATGAAGAGCAGTGGGTCCCGGGGTTGACACACGGCAGACCTCAGGGAACAGTCCTTCAGCATCACTCTGTCCTGCCACGAAGACATGGGACACTTGCTGTATCTTGGAGGATGGAGCAAGTACCATCCATCCTTTCTTGTGGCCACAGACCTGGGAAGAAATTGTAGGGTTTCCCAAGTGCCCAGTTGTTTCTAAGGCAGATACTGACCCAAAGGACCGATTTCTAAGCTTTGCCAGGACTCTGTGGGTCCCTGTGACGCCTGGTTACAGTTGATGAGTCTCCCTCTCCCGTGTACTGGGAGTGTCACCGCCCCTAGTGGCCCGGTCTTTCCTTGTGCTTGAGTCTAGTCAGGGACTAGAGGATTGTCACTCCATCACCAGGCACTTGGGATGAGCCCCGAGCTTGTAGCCAACACGGCGGCTCCTGCTCTTGTTGCTGGGGTGCATCCCTTCTGCCCTTCGGTGCCTCTGATGTGGCACAAGGGGGCATCATGATCCTGGGGTTCATTTGGAAGATGAGTTCTTCCGATCTTGTACAGCTGTCCCCCATCCTGGGTAAATGGTGGTCATCGTGATCGTATGGCACCGTTAGTACGTGATGTTGGCGTCCTGAGCATCTTCTAGTATTTGGGTCCCTCCCCACCCCCAGCCTGGCCAGGAGTGGAGAAAACACTAGTGGGAGACGGTGAGCAGCTGTGCCCTGCAGACCTCAGGCCCCCAAGCCACCTACGGCACGGATGGAGTGTGCGGTACGTCCTGGCACTCTCCGCTGCTTTTAGTGGAGAAAAATGCAGGGTTACTTGAAGGCTTCTGTCCTCACATGAAGGTCTCTGAAATCAAGCCTGGCTGTTCAAGGCTCCTGTTCTCTGCCTTTGATCTACATTCCTCCTTAGTTGGTTTTTACGTCTGCTAATTCTCATTATTATGTGGTCATAACCCTGCATCCCTCCCTCCTCCCCAGCCGCCCGGCGCTGGGGAAACCAACACGCTGAATCCTCAGCTCACTGCCGGGAGCTCCTCGCCACAGCCCTACCGTCATGTCTGTCCCTGACACCCTGCTCAGGGCTCTGCGATTTCACGGTGGAGGGCAAGAGACCAGGCACTAAGATCTGTCTGGTTAGTGAGTTTGCAAAGCCTGACTAGGGAAGCTGTGCCTTCAGGTTCTGGGAGAGCCCGGTGGGTGCAGTCTACAGGTCTGGAGAGTAACTGTTACACAATTTTGATGCAGCAATGGGTCTTTCGTCTTGAATGGACATCGTTTTCTGCTGAGGCTGGGAAAAAGTGACACCCATGGCATGTCATCGCTCTGTGCTTTGTGAGGCAGTTTCTGTAATTCGAGACAGGTGTGGCATGCCTCACCCACCCTTGTCCGATGCGATTCTGTGGTCACTGGGGAGGCGGTGTTGGGGGGCACTCTGGCCCCGCTGGTTGTTTCCCACACCCCTGGTGGGGTGCAAAGGGTTCTTTGCTCAAGTCTCAGTACTCTAGAAGGGGACTCCTCCGGTTAGCCTCCTCTTATCGTCGTGGAGACTGAGGCACAGAGAGACTAGACGATGTGCTCAGTGGCCACGGCCAGTCAACGGAGGGCCAACTTTTGAACCGGTGTCTGGTTCCAGTTCCTGCTGTTACACCAGGTGGTTTTCAGCCTCTCTCACCACGTCACCCCCGGTCACCTGAATACTTGTTACCCACACATGTGTCTGTGGGGACAGGGGTGGGCACTGCTGGTGAATGGCACCATCCCTGTCCTCATCCTGGCTGGAGTTATCCAGGAAGACTTCCCAGAGCAGGCACGCTTAAGGTGGAGTGTGGAAGGAGAGATCTCATGGAGTGGCAGAGGAAGGATGGGGGGAGGTGCAGGGTGAGGAGCAGGAGGTCCGTGCTGTGGTTCAGAGGGACTGGGGAGGTGAACTCTGGGGCCCTTTAAAAAAGATGACGGAGAAGGGACGCGGTGAGGCCCGGTGCATAAGCATCTGGTCTGGTCACTGTCCGCCGTGGGGGCCACTCAACCTCCGTATACTTCGGTTTCTTTGCAAAATGGACACCACTCCCCCTCTTGGGGCAGATGGAGGTTACCCTCATCAACTGCCCTCCTGCACTTAGCAGGCGATGCCCGAAGCTGAGTGGCCCCAGTTTTCACCTGCATGTAATTTGCTCTCAAGGCTCCCCCTTTGTCAGTGCAAGAAAGGGTCAGAATTCGGTGAGATGGGAGAGAGTTGGCTGGTGTGGGGGGAGGCAGGCACTCATCCTTGTGCACGTGGAGACGGATTGGACAGCGCGGCCTCCAGGGGGACAATGGCACGGGGAGGAGCACGTCGCAGGGACGAGGGTGTGAGGACAGCAAGTTCTAACCAGGATGTGCTGCGCCCATGCGAACACAGGCTTGGAGAGCTTTGCTGGGGTGGCTTTAGGGGAATGGATGGGGCAGGAGCCTGAGAGCAGAGGGTCGAGGAGAGCGCCGACAAAAGGGAGCCCCCCTCCCACCCCGTCCTGTGCCCAGAGACTGAGCTGGACCCCCATCTTGGGTGGAAACAACTTGGAAACGTTGGAGGTCAGGGCAAAGGAAAGCATCCAACTGTACTAAAGATCTGAGTGTGGAGGGGCGCCCGGGAGGACAAGGGGGGCCAGGGCAGTGGGGAAGCTTCCGGGCTGACGCCAGGGGCTGGCTCCGACAGGAGAACAACATGAAGTACTGGGAGAAGAACCAGTCCATCGCCATCGAGCTCTCGGACCTGGTAGTCTACTGCAAGCCGACCAGCAAGACCAAGGACAATTTAGGTACTGTCTCCTCTGACCCTGCCTCCTCCCTTGGCTGGACACCCTGGTTTCCTTGTAAGTCAGGTGCTGTCAGAAGACAAAGCGAGAGAGGTTCGTTGCTCCTTCTCACGTGCTCTCAGAGCATGCAGCCAAAACAGGCCCTTCCGGTGCCCTCAGGAGGAAAACCCTCCCTGAGGGTGGATTGGTCTCCCACCGTTGGTCTAACAAGTTAGGACACACTTGGTGGTTAAAAGCAATACCTGTTTGTTAACTCACAGTCCTGGAGGTCAGAGGTCCAACATCAGTGTCAACTGGGCTGAAGTCCAGGTGCCAGCAGGGCCCTGTTCGTCCAGAGGTTCAAGGGGACAATCCGGGACTTGCCTCTTGTGGTGGCTGCGAGCATTCCTGGGCTTGTGGCCAAACCTCCCCCAGTCTCCCTATTCTACGGACCCTATGCTGAGGGCCTAGATGACCCCCCACTTTCAAGCTCTGTAATTGAATCACACCCACAAAGTCCCTTTGCCAGATAAGTTACAAAGTCACAGGCCCCAGGGATAAGGACCTGGATGCCTTTGGGGGCCATTCAGCTGGTCACAGAAGGATTCAGGTATCAATCTTCTCACAGTCGCCAAGGGAGCAAGTTCTCTGACCTAGTAAAATCCCGTTCATTTTATCTTCCCCCTTTCTTTGATCTCAAGAATCTGAGTCCAGGAACCCCAGTTAACTGGTCCAAGAACTTGCTCCCCAGGAGGGTCCCTGAGCACCTCCACCTGCAGGGAAGGGTAGCAGGGCTCAGAACCAGACTCGGCCAGACTCCGCGTGTTGATGGGCTGGCCACCACCGTAGTTGCCCGTTTCTGTCCTGTTCCTTCTCCCCTTCCGGGCACCCCCTCCTAGCACCTCCCTGCCTGCAGGCAGCTGACTCTCCCTCCTCCACGGTGCCTGGTTCACTCGCCTTGGGTCCACGACCTCTTGGCTGAGGAGACCACATCCTCAGATGTCGTCCTACCGTTGATCACTGCGGCCACTCCCTACTGCCCCCCTTTCTGTAACCATACCACCTTTGTTTTTTCTTGTACAAGGCTGCTGGTGGCTTTAAACAAGAAGTAAGTTACACCAATCGAGACTAGAAGGCGGGGGGGAGCGCTGGGACCCGTAGCAGTACTGGTTATGGAAATGGCATCATAACCACTTGACTGTCTTGGCCTTGAGGTTCCTGGTTTTGGTTTACATTCCTGTGTATCCAGCCGTTGTACCAAACGTTAAGAAAATGCACGAGGCACAGAATAAACGGGGACTCCCTCTCTGTGTGCAGAAAACCCCGACTTCCGAGAAATCCGCTCCTTCGTGGAGACGAAGGCTGACAGTGTCGTCAGACAGAAACCGGTCGACCTCCTCAAGTACAATCAGAAGGGCCTGACCCGTGTTTACCCGAAGGGACAGAGGGTGGACTCCTCCAACTACGACCCCTTTCGCCTCTGGCTGTGTGGCTCCCAGATGGTGGCACTCAATTTCCAGACTCCAGGTAAAGGAGCAGGGATGGTCGCATCATTCCAGGCTCGGTCCGCTGGGGCCACCAGTGTGACATGCTACCCTAGAAGGCACGATTGGTCCCAGGAACTGTCAAGGTTCAACCAGCACGGTAGCGTGAGGCCCATCAGCTCAATGGAGCCTTGACAGGGGCAGTGGACACTTGCCATTGCAGAGACAGAAGCTGAGCAGGGAGGCTTAAGTGAGAAAGGAAATACTTGAGCTCATGTAACGAAAAGGTCCAGGCGTTGAGACAGCTTCAGGCACAGCTGCATACAGGTGCTCTGTGGCTGTCTTTAGTGAACTCTTCTCTGGCCCATCCTTCGTTGAGCGTTTCATGCTCAGACTCTTACAGAGATACTCCCTGCTGAGAGAAACCCACATGCTCAACTTTTTTCCACAAATGGTAGCAGAAATCACAGTGCTGTGCTCTTTTATTGACAGAGCTATTCACCAGGAATCTCCTTTATGTTGTTTTTATGCCTGCGTAGGGGGGTTCCATTGAATGGATGCCTCATCTACTCAACTGGTGCCCCCATGGAGGCGCACTGAGGTCCTCTCCCGCATTTGCTATTACAGACAGCCTTGACTTCTGTAACCTTCCGTGAGCACCACTTTCCACGTGGCGGAGCCCTTCGGTGGCACGGAATTCTCAGAAGTACAGGCTAGGTCCTACAGCATTGACATGTGGACCTTTCCTGAGGAAACCCAGTGAACACCCAAGTCCAGCAACGCCTGAGCTCAGGCATCTCACCAGGCCGCCCTCCAGAGGGACTGGGTGGGATCGCAAATTGAGAAAACATTTGAATACCCCTTTTCAGTGAAACTTAGCTCAGTTTTATCCAACTTTTCAATCTTCGCCAGTACGATGCTCACGTTGTACTTAGGGCTTCCCTTAGGCATAACGTGAACCATGTTTTTACGAAGCGTTTTCTTTTTGCGAACTGTCCCTGTTTCTCCAACAGGGCATAGGTATTTATAGTACGCATTATCAGATGGCTTTCATGTGTGGATCTTCCCCTGTCATTTGAGTTAGAACGATTTCTCTTTCTGCAACAGGTCTTAAGTGAAATTTTATTTTTTTAAATTTTTTTTTTTACGTTTATTTATTTTTGAGACAGAGAGAGACACAGCATGAATGGGGGAGGGGCAGAGAGAGAGGGAGACACAGAATCGGAAACAGGCTCCAGGCTCTGAGCCATCAGCCCAGAGCCCGACGCGGGGCTCGAACTCATGGACCTTGAGATCATGACCTGAGCCGAAGTCAGACGCTTAACTGACTGAGCCACCCAGGTGCCCCCTAAGTGAAATTTTAAAATTAACCCCAATTCTTTTCTAATAAATCTTCAGCATTGAGTAGGTTTTACTGTCATACTTAGGATGGTGTTCACCAGTCGGGACTTTTTTTGAAACGCTTATTTTAACCACTGCCTGAAATTATTTTTGGAGACAGCTAAAATGACGCCCCACCCAGCGCCTCGGGCCCAACAGGCGGCCTCGTCCTGCCTCACTCACAGCGGCCCTTCCCTTGCTTTCCCAGACAAGTACATGCAGATGAATCAAGCCTTGTTCTCACTCAACGGGCGGACAGGCTACGTCCTGCAGCCCGAGAGCATGAGGACGGAGAAGTACGACCCCATGCCGCCCGAATCCCAGCGGAAGATTCTGATGACTCTGACGGTCAAGGTAACTTAGGCCTCTGCCCAGTGACACCTGTCATCTTGTGTAAACCACCAACACCCAGTCACTGTTTCAGGATCTAAATTACGGCACACCCACAGGTTGTAGGGAGGGGACTTGGTCACCACCCCAGGTCTCCTGGGGGTGAGGTAGGAGGTCCATCTCTTACTGGGCTCAGCAGGTGGTCTCATAAGAAAGAAAAAAATGAAGTATATATAATGAAAAAGTCTTTTTTTTTTTTTTTTTAAAGAATACCACTTTCTCCCCTCTCCTTTCCTGGGATGTCTCTGTAGGTTCTCCCTGGGCACAGGGACGATGCGTTTCTGTGCTCAGGAGGTTCATGAGAATGATGGCCTGGGGGCTCCGATCCTGGCTTCTCCTTAACACCTGTTCTCCAGCCCCATCTCCCCGGCCACCGCAGAGGCTTGTTAGGGCTTCAGTGAAGAACCTGCGGCTGGCTTGGACCTCATCTGGTCTGACCGTAGAACCCAGACTGAGCCCCGTGCGATGCCACCCATATAAAACTTGTCCGTGCTTCCCAGGATGGATCGGGAAGAACTGCAGCTTTTACCTTTGGTGCCCTAGGTCCTCGGGGCTCGCCATCTCCCCAAACTTGGCCGAAGCATCGCATGTCCCTTTGTGGAGGTGGAAATCTGCGGGGCTGAATATGACAACAACAAGTTTAAGACCACAGTTGTGAGTAAGTTGCATCACGTGTCCTGTTGTCCACATCTTCTCTTTCAGCCTCTGTGCCCGCTACAGTTCAGCTCGGGGAGGTGGGGAAACACAGGGCACCGTGATTAACTAGGTGGGCTGGTACCCAGTGCCGTGTTTCTTTGTGTTGGGAGTCTTGGGCCAGCCCCCTATGCAATGATGCTGGGGTGCTCCCCTTTGGGCAATACCCCCCCTCCCTGCCCACGTTATCTACACAGTCAGGCTTGTGTCCAAGGCTAAGGGACAGAGACACAGAGGGTGTGGCTAACCCAGAGGCTGCAGCCTTACATGGGTGATTTTATCCTTCAGAGGGAAGGGAGGCCCAGAGAAATGCTTGCTTGCTCTTCCAGTGGAAGCCAGGAACTGTCAATTTTCTAAGGCCTGGGCTCACTGACCCTGGTAAAAGACAGCCTGATGAACTCATGTGTGTACCCGTGACATTGGCATTTCTCAGGGGGTGACAGCCAGGAGGCTGGTTCACACGACTCCAGACCCCCCTCCCTCACCAGATGCGGAGTGTGGCTCTTCCCTCTGTGATCTCTTCCACATGCACCTGTTCCTGCTGTCCTGCCCCTTCCATACCCGGGGGAGCTGAGATGGTTGCTGTAGCAAGGGGGTGTGGTCTCTTCTCTCTGCTCTCCAAGTACCAGACCTATGAGAGCAGCTTTACCAGAACTGCTTCCGGGAAGAAAGTGTTTTTTAGATCTTGGCATAGATATGTGTTTACAGGGTGCTAAGGAGATTCAGAGCTGACAGAGAGGCAGTTTTACCAGGAGGGGGCAGGTTGAATGGGGCCTCAGCTGAGCCTTGATCTCCTTCCAGATGACAATGGCCTAAGCCCCGTTTGGGCTCCGACACAGGAGAAGGTGACCTTTGAAATTTATGACCCAAACCTCGCGTTTCTGCGCTTTGTGGTCTACGAGGAAGATATGTTCAGTGATCCCAACTTCCTCGCTCATGCCACTTACCCCATCAAAGGAATCAAATCAGGTAAGATGTTTAAAAAAAAAATTTTTTTTTAACGTTTGAGAGCGAGCGAGCGAGAGCCAGGGAGGGGCAGAGAGAGAGGGAGACACAGCATCCGAAGCAGGCTCCAGGCTCTGAGCTGTGAACACAGAGCCCAACGCGGGGCTTGAACCCATGAACCGTGAGATCATGTCCTGAGCCGAAGTCATATGCTCAACCGACTGAGCCACCCAGGCGCCCTGAAGATGTTTTAGTTGAGATGGTCGGTTTGGGATAGCATCGTTTTTGGTCTGTGCTGCTGGCTTTAGAAAGAACCAAAAAGCATGCCTCCTGGTTTGTATTAAATTGTTGCAAAACTGATTGGGTGGCTCGGACCGCTGACCATGCGGCTGTTACCATGGGGACAGCCTCCATTTTGCACAGAGACCAGGGAAGGTGTGGAGGCTGGGCTCCTTCACGGTCAGGCCTTTGTGCAAAGTTGGATTATTAGGGAATTGCCCATCTGGTAGTGTAGTTTGATTTCATTCCGAAAGGCTAGGGGCTTAGGGTGAGGGCAGCTCCGGCCCTCCCCCAGGCTCGCACTGCACTCTGGGGGGAAGAAAAAGGCCCTGAGCAGCTGTGAGCTACGATCTCAGCTCTGCCTCTTCCTGAGGCCTAGAGAGTCCCCAGGAGACAGACTTCTTCCACTGCTACCACCTTCTTCTACGCTTAGCCAAACTCCTTCGTGCTGCTTGAAGGGTCTTATTGGGTCTGCCTGTGACCACGCCAAGCTGGGACATGTGACCAGCTCTTAAGAACTAGGAAATGGAGTCCCATTACCGCCCCCCCCCCCCCCCCCAACCACGCCAAAGCAGCCCCCCCCCCCCCCCCGGGGAGGGGGTTCAGAGTTTCATGCTGCTCTGTAAAGGTGGCTATTCTTGTAGACAGTTTCTCTCCTCTCCTGCTGGACTTGAGATGTAATGTTTGACAAATAGTCCCTGGTTCCATGTGGGATTCCCTTTTCCCCCTTCCTCGGTATTTCTGAGGCATGAGACAGAAGACCCTAGATCCTTCTGGAGTCCTCATGAGGTCACGGTTCCCCAAGGATCCCAAGGTTTCAAGGTTTCCAAACTTGAAACATATCAGATATTCCCTCAGTTTCTACCTTTCTTAGCATCATAAATCGGATCATTTCCGGCGTGGTGCCCTTGCCCAGCTGGGCATATGGTTGGAAAATGCAGGTTCCTGGGCCCATCCTGGGGTGCTCCGACTCCCCTGGGGTGGGGCCCCGAAGTTGCACGTTCAGGCAGCTCCTCAGGTGGCACTTGGAAAGGACTGAGCGTGGCTGCCTATCTTATCACCCAGGAAACAAATTCCTAAGCAAAGGAGTAGATCAAATCTGAACTTAGAAACCACGTCTTCATAGTTTCCTCTAAATCCCTAGCATCTGATATTCGACAGCCCCTCTTGCTTAGCGAGCCCACACTGTAAACTACTTTAAACCCGGCAGTCAAGGTGCAATTTTGTAACGTGCCCTTTTACGTAAGGGTTAGGATGGACTTCTTTTTACAGTAACCGTTTGCTTGTTCCTAACCCACCTCCCCCTGGACCCATCCTGCACAGACAGGGGTGTGATGTCATGGAGAGAGGTCAGAGTTAGTGAACCTTCCCTTCCCAGCCAGGAAATAGTATCAATTAATCTAGAACATTCTATGACTTAGCCTAGAGGTTTAAATTTTTTTTTTTTTAATGTTTGTTTATTTTTGAGACAGAGACAGAGCATGAACGGGGGAAGGTCAGAGAGAGAGGGAGACACAGAATCTGAAACAGGCTCCAGGCTCTGAGTTGTCAGCACAGAGCCCGACGCAGGGCTCGAACTCACGGACCGCGAGATCGTGACCTGAGCCGAAGTCAGATGCTTAACCGACTGAGCCACCCAGGCGCCCCAGCCTGGAGGTTTAAAACACAAAGAGCAGGATGTCAGGGATGATGAAAGAAGGGAGCCTTCCCCTGCTCCCGTGTGGCGTCCAGTGACCTCTGGCACATTCATGTCCCAGGGAGGCATGAAGTGAACAATCCCTTTGTGCATAAGGCTTTGGGGGCCTTCTGAACTCAGAAATAGACTCTGCCCGTTGTCATTAGGGATGCACTTAAGCTTTTGAGCCACATGGAGCACAGGAAGGAAGGAAAATAACATCTTTTGTGTTTTGTGCCTTCAACTCTCTAATCCTTGCAGCGGTCCCGTGAAAGAGGTTTTATCATCTCTGCTTCTTAAGCATGAGCACTTTAGGGCCCGGAGCTGTTCACTGACTTGCTCAAGGTCACACACCTGTAGGACCAGAACTGGGATGCAGACTCAGGAGTGACTTCCTTCCTCCTCTGCAGGCCGCCCCTACTCCTAATAAGCCAAAATTCTGAGCCTGCCTCAGATCATGTCTCTGGTTTCCTGTGTATCTATGGCAACAGCCCAAGCTGACAAGGACAAAACAGAACCACACTGTTTCTTGGTGAAACTGGGTAACACCTTTCCACCCTAACCCCAAGATGCATGAAGGCTGCTCAGGAAATGAGACCTGGGCATTGAAAGGAGGGGGGGGGGCGCGTGGGCGTAGGGCATGCCCTCTCCCAATCTGGAGGCACATGTACTCGAAGCAGAATGGCACCACCCGCTCATTGGAGTGCAGGGGCAACCCGATAGCCTTCCCCATACCAGGAAGCGTTCAGCAGTCCAGGACGTTCTAACAGTCGATCAACACCCAGACAGATTTCTTCCACATTGTCCACAGATCAGCTCTATTTCAGGCCCCACCCCAGCCCTCCAGTTAGAGTCTGCATTTAATAAGATTCCCATAACATTAAAGCTGGAGGGGCTCTAGGCTGGACTGTAGGAATTCTGTGGGTAGCCAGGAAAAAAACAGACCAGCAAACCAACAACAACAACAAAAGAATCACATCACCTAGGAGGAGAGACTAGGTCAGAACACTTCACTATTCACGGAAAGCAACGTCCCCAAAATCCTGCAAGGAAAAGTGTCACCTGAGAGTTTTATATTCAAACTGTCACTCAATTATAAAAAAAAATGGATGCGTTCAAATATGTGCCATTTGAGGACTATATGTCCCATGAGGTTTTTGAAAATGAGAGGACAAATTAAGCCAACAAAAACCCTGATAGAGGGACGTGTGGGTGGCTCATTTGGCATCTTCCTGCAGAAGAGGAAGTCAGGCATCTGACTCTTGGTTTTGCCTCAGTTCATGATCTCATGGTTTGTGATTTCGAGCCCCACGTCAGGCTCCACCCTGACAGAGCTGAACCTGCTTGGGATTCTTTCCCTCTCCTCTGCTCCCTCTCCCTCTCCAAATAAATAAATAAGCTTAAAAAAACTGAAAAAACTGATAGGGAAGTTCAGTCAAAAGGAGGGGAGCACTGGACATTTAAAATTTACCCACAGTGAAATGCACAAATTTTAAATCCTAAGAGCACTGTAAACCAGTATCGAGCTCCAGTCCATGAGACACACGCGGACGCATTCAGGGGAAGTATACAGTTGTATATATATTTCCAAGTAAGATGACACCTGTGCGCGCCTGATGCAGGGATGGCTAAGTGTGATAAAACAAAAAGAGTAAAAGGTTAACGGGAGGATGTAGGTGATGGGTGTACAAGTATCTCTTGTAATAGGATTTTAGCTTTGCTGTAACCAAGTCTCCCTCTGTGCAAGAATTATGGTTACAAAATGCAACACAAATACAGTTGAACAGCATGGGGGTGGGGGACGTCGTTCTGTCAAGCAATCAAAAATCCACATATGACTTTTGATGCCCCAAACCTAACTACTAATAATAGCCTATTGCTGACTGGAAGCCTTACTGAAAACAAAGTCAACACATACTTTGTATTTTATACTGTATTCTTAAGGTAGAGAAAAGACCCCGTTAAGAGAGTTACAAGAGGGGAGCATGGGTGGCTTAGTCGGTTAAGCATCGGACTTTGGCTCAGGTCACAATCTCACCGCTTGGGAGTTCGAGCCCCGGGTCGGGCTCTGTGTGGACAGCTCAGAGCCTGGAGCCTCTTCAGATTTTTTTATCTTTCTCTCTCTCTCGGCCCCTCTCCCGCTCATACTCTGTCTCTCTCTCAAAAACAAACATTAAAAAAAATTTTTAAAAAAGTTATAAGAAAATACATTTACAGTACTGTACATCTTGAAAAAAACCTGCATATAAGTGGACCCTTGCAGCTCGAACCCACGTTGTTCAGGCAGGGGTCATCTATTTTATTTAGACGCTTGTCCTGTAAAGATGATAAAATTAGGGGGACGAAGGAGAGGGAAGGTATAGGCTTGCATGACCTCATCAACAGTGGGAAGCGCGCGAGAGAGGAATCCTATGGTACCTTTAAACTTTCTCCAAGAGAAATAATAATAATCACACACGCCAAAAACCTGAATGGTGGAAGAGGAAGAAGAGGGAGTGCCCCAATGTAGGCATTGCTTGTCCTGGAGAATGGGGTAGAGTGCAAATAAAAGCTTTCCAGGCAAACCAGGACCACATTGTGAACCTCCAAGGTAGTGTAAATGCAAACTGTAACGTTCGGAACTGCTTAGGTTAGGGTATGATCAGTAGTGATTTTAAAGCAACTCAAGACCATAGACTATGTCGGGAAGATACCATTCAGAGTGGTTTCTTCCGGGGGCAGCTGGGTGGCTCAGTTGGTTAAGTGTCTGACTCGATCTCAGCTCAGGTCTTGATCTTAGGGTTGAGTTCAAGCCCCACGTTGGGCTCCACATGGGGCATGAAACCTACTTAAAAAAGTGCGCCTTTGGGGCGCCTGGGTGGCGCAGTCGGTTAAGCGTCCGACTTCAGCCAGGTCACGATCTCGCGGTCCGTGAGTTCGAGCCCCGCGTCAGGCTCTGGCTGACGGCTCAGAGCCTGGAGCCTGTTTCAGATTCTGTGTCTCCCTCCCTCTCTGCCTCTCCCCCGTTCATGCTCTGTCTCTCTCTGTCCCAAAAATAAATAAACGTTGAAAAAAATTTTTTTTTAAAAAAAAAAAGTGCGCCTTCTAGAATAAGGGGTTATGCCGGGGGTAGGAATGAGAGTTTAATTTTTAGTATGTATTTGTTCTTACTAAAACAAGCCAACAGATCAGCCTTTGAGATGTGTTGTCTTAAACATTACCTAATGGGGGAAAAAGCTCTACCTCAACCATCCCCTAAATAATAAGAAACATTTAAATGACTGTCCTAATTATAAATAAAGGCTTTCAGAGGATCAATACTGCTCGGGATCGCCAAGGGACAGATTTCCTCCTATTGGAAATCTTTAAAGATAAAACACTGCCCCCTCCCCCTCCTAGCAGCAGACATGAAGGGAGGGGTTGTGAAGGAAGCTTTACTCCTTTGAGTCTTTTGGCCTCAGGAGTATTCAAGAACGTGAAGCATCGCTGCAGTCACTCTACATTCAGTGTGTGATGTTCTGGAGGTTTTGATTTCTCTTGAGTGATTCATTTTCATTTCTGCATGAATCTTTAACCCCCTTCTCTGTGCGGGCCTGTCTGTGAGGGCTGCGTTCCTGAGCCCATGTCCCTAACCATCAGGATGGGACCTCTGGTTTCCATAAAGTCAGCCCCCAGCTTGGGACACTCCCCTGTCTGCTACTTGGATACCCTAGCCCTGGCTACGCCCGAGAACGCCAAGGTCTGATATGAATGGCCTCCCTTTGCATGATCTTTCCATTCCACAGGATTCAGATCTGTTCCTCTGAAGAACGGGTACAGTGAAGATATCGAGCTGGCTTCCCTCCTGGTGTTCTGTGAGATGCAGCCAGTCCTGGTGAGTGAACACCGGGTGGGGTGGAAATGGCCTGTGCGTACGGCTGGTAGATGGACTTAAACCCGTTGGGCATTATCCAGCCAGACACGCCCATCACACAAGAATCCCGCAGCCACCCCAGGTTTTTCCTTCCAGCAACCTTCCCTCCCTCTTGGAGAATGCAGTACGGTTCTTTGAGTAGATCTTGTAGTTGGAAAGGGTGAAGCTCGTTGGAAGTTCCTTATAGTTATGTTTCAGCCAGTAGAGTCAGGCAAGACCATGCTCTTCTAGAGAAGCTCATCCTTTCTGGGGGCCTTTCCCCACCTGTTGGGTCCTTGGGAGTCCCTTCAGAAGGTCTGACAGCATCCACCGAGGCCTTGTTGTGGCCAGTGCTGGGGAGACGAGTTCACAGTGATAGGCACTACTTTTGTCATTCTCTTTGCTGCTGGAGGAGCCTGCCTTCCTGGTCCTTTTGCCAAGACCTTGAAGATCCTTAGCCTCTCCTTTGATGAACCAGTTTAGGGAGGTTTGGTGGGAAGGGCTTGGCCTCACTGGATGCAGCACCAGTGTGTGATAGTTTATGTCTCCCTCGATGGTTAGAGAATATCTGGATGTGTGATTTTGGAGCTTTAAAATCGTCTTGACAGCCTCTCCCAAAGAATGAAAGCCACTTGGCATGTGTTTTTGTGAGAACCCACGATGTGGCCAACCCAATCTCACAAGATCTTTCCCTCTCCCTACCACAAAACCCAGCATGAACAGGTTGAGTGTGTGGTCACCCCACTCCTCTTCGGATAGCCTAGAACAACCCTGGTTCTGGACCCCAGCAGGCTGAGGTGGGCTTGGTCATCGCCCCAGGATTTTCATCTTGATTTCTCATCCTGGTTGTTCTCTGGGTACAGAAATCACAGCCTCTCATTTGTTGTTTTGGAAGTTGCTTATTAGGCAACTTCCAGAATAAAGCTGAGAACCATCCAATGGGGAAGGGAGGATGGCAGGGGTGGAGATGCCTTTTAACAGCTGTAGCCATAGTCCATGCAGTAAAAATTCATGAACGCGACTCAGAGGAGAGAACGTTAGGCTTTTCTGCATAGCTGTCTGCCTTAACATTCAGTTTCTGCAACCTTGATAATTTTCCACTTCAGAGCATTTTATAAACATGGAAATGGAACAGGATGCAAACATAAGGAAAGACAGACAGGAAGCACTAAAAGCAGGAAGCGGACACTGAACAGGCACAGTAGTTGGGGGCCAGAGAACCTCCCTGACAGCCAAAGACATCACTTGTATTGGTGTAAAATAAGCTCACGATGACAGAATTGTGCCTGGAAAGGGTAAGGCGATGGATGGTGCAAAGTTTCCCATTTTCAAACAAAGTTAAATGGCAGTGCTTCAGACTCTGTCAAAGTAAACATTGACACCAACTGTCGTTTTCGCTTGACCCTTCGATTATGGATCAGAAAATCACCTTTCGTGATTGTTACTGTCATTGCAAGGCTGGGTCCCGAAAGGGCACCTGAGTTGGTCATAGGTCCTTGTTGAGAATACCCAAGACTTAATTAAATGGCTCTTCTTTTAGAATGAATTACGCACTTGTCAATTTATCACCAATAAGACTGAGTTCTTTAAGTCCATTAAAAGACCTCAGCCAGAATACATGATTTTGTTTACCTAAACACACACAGAGCCCAGATTGTGGAAACTAGTTTTATAATCTGGGGGAAGAGGACTAGATAATGTTGGCATTTGGTCTGTTTGACTCCTTCACTTCCTAGGTCAATGCCGCCTTTATGTAAATGATACTACTACAAATCCGTGCGTCCATGTGTATTTCTTTTTTAAAGCAGGTTTCTTAACTTTGGGGCCAGAGGTTTGTGGAGGAAATTGTCCTCTGCATTTAGAAAGTTCTGCAGCATCCCTGCCCCTTGTGTAACCACCCAACATGTCCCCGGGTTGGCAAAACTGTCCTTGTTGAGAACGGCTCTGAGCGAAATTCTAAACACTTTTCATACTATTACCTAATCTTTAACAGCATTTTTCCACTGAATGGATGGACCATAGATTACCAAATTGGTCGTTTACATGGAGTCCACTTGCAAGTAAGGCTTTCATGAAATTCTTTATGTGCCTCTGCTTTTCCTCCTTTAATTCAGTGTTATTTTCTTAGGACTTATTGCCAGATACGGGGTCAGTTTATTGAAGCAGGATGGTAGAAATATAAAACCTGGAATACATAAGCATGAAGACCCCTGGCTTAGTCAGGCTTACCTTCCCCAGCCCACAGAAGGATCTGGGATTCTGTTGCCTGGGGAACACATGAGCATAAAAGGCCATCTGCAGACATTTCATGGACAAACAATGTGATAAACTGGGCTTCAGATGATGGTAGGGCCACGTTGGTCTAGATCATGCTCCGCAAAGGTGTTATAAACAACTTGGAAACATTATAAATAATTTGGTAATACCAACAGCAGAGAAACTTCGTACATTTAAAAGAAAATGCCCTCCTCTAGATTTACTTTCTCTATGGGGGAAGCCTCCCACATGGGTGCTGTTAGGGATGCGGTGGGGAGCGAGGGCATCGTGTGGGGCACCAAGGGGAACGTTAACTTGCAGAGATCTGCTCTCTGAAGGAGTTTTGGCAGAGAAGTTGTCAGAGTATGTGCAAACCTCATTTTAGCTGCTGGTTTTTGAGCTTTTATTGAATTCCACATCTGTCACCTGGTTCTGAGGCGCTCACAGGTGCCATTCGGTGATGCGGAATCACACGGTGACAAGGAGTCTCTGGGGAGCTGAGCTGGGTTGTTTGGTAGACCTGGGCTTTCTCATTGTTCAAGGTCAAACCTTGTTCTATTTATCACCGTATCCTCTGTCCTGCCAGGGAGAGACTCTGGTAAGTAGCTTTGCAGAAGACTTCTCTGAGCCAGTGATTGATCCGGTGAGGGCTTGATGGAGTTTAAAGCTCCAGAAAATAGTCGGTGAGCACTTGAAGCTTCTTCTGAAGAAGCCATTTACACATCACAATTGCTTGATCAATCCTCAGTCCTTTGCCCTGTTAGCTATATATATGGTTTATAAGATGTGTTTTCAACACTCTTTTATTACACTTGAAAAGTAGTAAAACAAAGGAAGGGAGGTTGGAAAAATTCCATTAAGCAACCTGTCCATAACCACAGGTAGCATTTTGGCAGATTTGATATAGCCATCGTTGGATTCATGTAATACGCATGAACACATGCCCTTTATCGACTTCACAGGAGCATTTTTCAATGTTGTTAGGATTTTCAAAGCCATTAATGCCTGTTTGATCAGGTATGGGTTTCTCATTCGCTTAGCCATTCTCCCACTGATGGACAATGAGGTTGTTTGCAGCTTTTTACGTTATAAATAATGAAGGTCTTCATATAACCTTTTTTGATTACAAATTATTTCCTGGGGCTAGACATTTAATAATGGAATACCAGATCAGAAAGGGGAAAAAAAAAACACATTTTGGATGCATGTTGAATTGTTCTCTCAAAGTAGTTTCTTTTCAGTTGATGTATCCTATCCATTGTGCCACTAACTGAGAAGGGCTTCCACTCAAATGATTTAAACTCGTGAGATTCCGAATAGGACAGGAGCAAGTATGAAAGCTTGAGTATTCCTCCTAGTCGCCATCGGTGGGCAGGCTGGCAGGACCTGGGGTCTCTGATTACTGATCCTGGGGTGGATGGGGCTGGGTAGGGGTTCAGGTGTTGGGCTGGAACGACCAGGAGGCCATGGTTCCCAGCGAGGGCTTGGCAGGAAGAGAGGTGTGGATCTCTATGCGGAAGAGCTCAGCACACACGCAAGAGACCCCGGACCGGGAGCTGCACCCTGCAGCTAAGCCAGTCACGGTGTCTGAGGATGGGCAAGATTTCCTTACACTTGGGAAGGCCCTCCTTGGGCCTCAACAGCTAACGTGTGCCAGTCTGACCCCCAAAGAGCAGAGACTTCTGTGCCTATCAGGAAGGCCCAACAGCTGGATGCGATTTGAACGACAAAACCATGAGTGTGAAGTGAAAAAGACAAAGCCACTGCCCGGCAGTAAGAGGAAGACGGACCCAGGTGGACACATGGTACAGGTGGCTGGCAGTTCAAGTAGGGCCATCGGAAGTATCCAAAGAAGAGCCCAACATCCGAGTCCTAAGAGCGTTCGAGGATATCTAAATAGAGCGCTGAAAAAGACTTCCTGGAATTTGAAATTAAAACCTCATTTCCTGAATTTAGATATTCAGCATATAACAGAGATCTGCGTTAGTGACCGGAGATATAACACGGAGGAAATGTCTCACAATCCAAGTGCGCCTGGGGGGCTCAGTCGGTTGGACGTCCGACTCTTGATTTCAGCTCAGGTTATGATCCCAGGGTTGTGGGATCGAGCCCTGCCTCAGGCCCCATGCTGAGCTCCTGCATAAAATTCTCCCCCCCCCCCCCACACGGTCTCAAAAACAAAAAAACAATTTAAAGAAAAGTCTCGCAATCCATAACAATGCCACCATGACAGCCTCAGAGAACGGATGCAAAACACCTACATGCAAGCATGTCCCCAGGAACAAAGCGGAACAGATGGGTAGGCAGCTATCAATGAAAGTGAACAGACGGAACTTTCTCTTCTTTGCTGCTTGAGAAGGTTTCCTTGATTCCCAAAGGGACAAATCGAAAGCACACTGTGCTGGGTTCTAGCACAGGCACACCTTGTTTTATTGTGCTTTGCAGATACCGCATTTTTGTTTTTTTTAACCAGTCGAAGGTTTGTGGCAACCCTGTGTCAGGCAAGGCTAGTGGCACCATTTTTCCAAGAGGCATTTGCTCACTTCCTGTCTCTGCCACGTTTTGGCTCGTATTTCAAACTTCTTTGATGGGGATCTTTGATGTTACTATTTTAGTTGTTTCGGAGCCGCCTGAACCACACGCTTAGAAGGACGGCAAGGTTGTGTGCGTCCTTGTTACTCCACCTGTCGGCCACCTTCTGTCTCTCTCCCTGAGACAACACTGAAATCAAGCCAGCTGATGACCCTACGGTGGCCTCCACGTGATCCAGTGAAACGCAGAGTCCGTCAGGGCAGCAGACTTCATCGCTGTCTTCGGAAACTGCCCCAGCCACCACCACCCCCCTCGGCCAGCAGCTGCCGGCATCCGGGCAAGACCCTCCACCAGCCAGAAGACTGTGAGTCACTGAAATCTCAGATAATTTAAAAATTTTGTGGCCAAAAAACCCCATTAAGATGCATACGCGTTATCACACCCTTACTAGACTACAAGCATAACTTTTATACGTACCGGGAAACCAAAAAAATAATGTGATTTGCTTTAGTGCAATATTTGCTTCATTGTGGTGGCCTGGAGCCACACCCATGATATCCGAAGTTTGCCTATAAGATGTGTGAATTCCAAGGAAGAATAAAAAGACTTCCCAACATACCAAGTTATCTACTAAGAAAATCAAATAAAGCTAACATCAGACTTGTCTTCGGCACTAGGAGGACTGAAGAACTGAGCAAACGGCCACCAGCACGTCAAGGCAACAGAAATGTATTTGTGGATATGCAAGGTCTTAGAAACCTCAGGAGAGCACCTGAATCGATGTTCTAGATAGATAGATGAAGAAAAGGAATTAATTCCACAACACAGTTACACTTTAGAGTGTAAGTCTCTTTAAGTACCAGGGTCCCTGAATCAAATAACACTATGAAAAATTTTGTGCCAGTCTGGAATTGAAAATAAACATATGAAAACCCTGGAGCTGAGAGGTAAAATCAAGTCTGGGTGGCTCAGTCAGTTGAGCGTCCAACTTCGGCTCAAGTCATGATCTCACGGTTCGTGAGTTCGAGCCCCACAGCCTCTGTGCTGACAGCTTGGACCCTGCTTCGGATTCTGTATCTCCTCTCTCTGCCCCTCTGCTGCTCACACACACTCTCTCTCTCAAAAATAAGCAAACATTAAAACAAAACCAAAAAAAAAAAGGTGTCCTGAAAAGTTTTGACTTTGATGCCTGGGGGTTCAGTAGGCACATAAAACATCTTGTAAGAGGGGTGTTCAATTCTTTTTACCTTGAAATATCAGAATTAATTAGGATCATTAGAAAAATGAAACAGAAACATGACCAAGAGTAAAAATGTATAGGATTCAAAAGGGAAGGGTAGAACATATTTGATTCAGTGAATGGGCTCAATCCTCCTATTATAAAAGAAAAAAAAAAAAATCTAACTGCTTGTCTACAGGAAATAAGCCTAAAACCAATGGGTATTGCATGAGGAAAGAAAGGTTACCCAAAAATTACCCCCCCCCAGAATGGAAGAGTTACTGCAAGAAATAATTAATCTCACAGTACAATTTACAATCAAAAGTGCCAAAGATGTGCTTGCTGGGGCTGCACATACACAGAAGTATCAACGAGCATTAAGAGGAGCGGTGTGGAATGATAGTTGGTTTACAACTGGACGGGAGAGTCCTGGGGGTTTAATTAGGAAACGGGACGGTACCTCCACATATCAACCAAAGGTTCCTACCCAGATTACCTGATTAAAACAAAAAAATCAAGGACAGATATCAAGCTAATCCCAACCAGCTTGATTTCAGAGATACACGACTCTGTCCTACTGCAGCAGATAACAGACACTGTTTATCCTTCTGTTTCTCAGAAGCTTTACAAACTTGATTTCATACCTGGTCACAAAGAAAGAACGAGTTCATGAGTTGGTGAGAACAGCAGTAAACTATTTATGCTGTAACTATATTTTGAAAAGAAAAACACTTGCCCTCAAACCACAGGGAAGACTGAAAATGCATGCACTGTTCGTCTCAAAAAAGTTTTGAATACCAATAAAATAGGAACAAAATAAAGATAAAAGCCAACTGAGCAAAATATAAAAGAAGAAAAAACAGATGTTGATTCACTGAAGAGATCAAGGACATAAACTCCTGGCCTGCTTAATAAAGGAGGGAAGTAAGAACAAAGACAATACCAGAGAAAATACTGAAAGGGAGAAAGACCCCCCAACTGAGAAGATACATTTGTAAACTAGGGCAAATGGGTGACTGCCTTGAAGAATGTAAACAGCCTAAAATTGTTTCAAGAAGCAATACAAGATTCACAAAGTCCCAGAGCACTGAAACAGCTCTCAGGTAAAACAGGAGTTACATTCAGATGGTTTTAAAGCCAAGTTCTACATGAATTTCAAGACCATAGTTCTTTTTTTTTAATTTTCTAAAACTACTTATTTTTAAGGAAGACAGCACAAGCTGGGGAGGGACAGAGAGAGAATCCCAGGCAGGCTCTGCACTGTCAGCACAGAGCCTGATGTGTGGGTCAAGCTCACAAATCAAGAGTCGGAAGCTTCACTGGCCGAGCTACCCAGGTGTCCCAAGAATACAATTCTAATGTTAATCCACGGAGGTCAACAAATAGAAATGCTCCAATTAATTTCCTGAAGAAACTGGAGAAAGATGGTACACCTTTCCCTCCTCTTCCCCTCAGAGTCATAGGTAAATTCTTTAAAAAATTAGCAAGTCGCTTCCAGATATTTACTGGACGAATGTTACAATTGAATAGTTTATCCCAATAATGCAAGGATGGTTTGGCAACACATTTAGTGAGAAAAACGTAAGTCACTAAATGCCACACATGTCACCAAATGATTTTACCTCTTTACCACAATTTATACTCATTATCTCCATTCACAAATATGGCTGTACATCTAAACAAAGACTCCAATTTTAAGGTCACTGAGTTTTGTATTTAGTACCTAACCACTTTATTCTAGAAAGAACAGTTGGAAATGCGTGGTGGGAGATGGGGACAGATAGGTAATCTCATTCATGGTATCGACAAAAACTGTAACACATTAATGACATTTAAATAAGAAAGGTGTACAGCTTATAACCACCACTTGACCAAGTAGAAATATACACAGACCCTTCCAAAATTGTCTCATGGGAACCAGAGTTATCAATATAAAATCATTTTTAAAAATATATACAGAGAGGTAAATACAGAAATAAATGTGAGAATCCCAGGCAGACTCTGCTGACACTGTGGTGCATGACACATGGCTTGAACCCACGGACTGTGAGATCAAGACCTGAGCTGAAATCAAGGAGTCCGCCTCCTAGCTCAGGTCTTGATCACAGGGTTGTGAGTTTAAGCCCCACACTGGGCACAGAGCCTACTTAAAAAAAATTTTTTTTAGAGCACTTGAGGAAAATCTGACAAATGTAAAAGCAAAAGGATTCACCCAATGAATCTGAAAATAGCTTTGAAAAAAAAAATTTTTTTAAGCGAGAACCCAATGGGTACATGCATTTAAAAAAGAACTGTCCTTTTCACAATTAAGCACATGTGGGAATGGGAGGGCCAATTAGAAATCCTGGAAATACAGTTGGAAAAATCTTGAAAAAAATTTTTTAAAGCTTATTAAGTGGGAAGTTCTGGAATGGATACCATTAGGGAAAGAATTTGCGGATATGAAGACCTTGTTGGGGAATTTGCTTTCAAACTGCAAGACAAGATGAAAGTACAAAAAGGGTGAAAAATAAAAATACAAAATGAAAAGCTCCAGCGTAAAATATCTGAAATGATGATGGCTGGGGGCGCCTGAGTGGCTCAGTTGGTTAAGCGTCCAACTTCGGCTCAGGTCATGATCTCGCGGTTTGTGTGTTCAAGCCCCACATCAGGCTCTGTGCTACCAGCTCGGAGCATGGAGCTTGCTTTGGATGCTGTGTCTCCCTCTCTCTCTCTGCCCCTCCCCTGATCATGCTCTCTCTCTCAAAAATAAACACTAAAAAAATTTTTTTTTAAATGTTGATGATTGAAAATCTCCCACCATTGAAGAGGCAAAGGTCCTCCAGCAATAAACAGCAGTATAGATGCACATATAGACTCTTACAGGCAGAATACCAGAGTAAAGGGAAAATTATAAAAATGGAAAGATAGGTTCCCTATAAAGGATTCTGTAAAGGATTGACAGACCATACTAGCATTCCCCTCTATAACAAGAGCAACGTAAAGACTAAGGGATCTCTTGAAAACGCTTAAAACACACAGCTGCAACTCTAGATGCCCTGTATCCTGATAATTACCATTCAAGAGTGAGGGCAACATGAAGGTATTTTTCAGAGCTACCAAGACAGCCAACTGAGTACTAATAAACCTTTGCTAAAAGAACTACCGACGTCCTTAAGCCAGAAGGAATACAAAGCAAGAAGCATTAGTGGCCCATGAAATCCGTAAACTACCTTAGAAAACAGAAAAAACTATATAGACTTCAAAGACTAAATTTTTGTGTGAAAACTCAGGCTCAGATAAATCCAGGAAATAATAACCCCAAAGTTCTGAGAGGGAAGGAGGGAATCTCTATCAGGAAGGGCACACGGGGCAGGCAATGCTCTATTTCCTATTCGGCATCTGCATGCACAGCTGTTTATAGTTATTCATTAAACAGTACAGATGTTTTACATACTTTTCTGAATGTTTGTTGTATGATTCAGTGCCCAGTGCTCCATCTATACATACATGTGTGTGTATATATATGTATATATACATATATATGTGTATATGTATATAGATAGAACATAGCTATGAATGCTTTGGGATTCAGGAAATGAGATCAGGGTCTGTGAGCATAGCAGTATTAGTAGAAGACGTGCATTTTGAACTTCACCTGAACAAAAGTCATCATATACATGAAAGCAAGAGAAATTGTTTTATTCTGGGTAGAGACAAGGTGAAGAGAGCTCAATTAAGACGTTAGTGCAGTTTCTTTTCTGCTTTATTCTTAACAGGAAGGAAAGCAGGTCTCCTTGGGGAAAGGCATAAATTTAAGTAGGGTCACTAGTGACTCTTCCCAGGGCCTCACGTGATGCCTCGGAGAGTCACGAGCATTGTCCTCCTCTCCTCCGCTCCCCGTGGAAAGACCGTCCTGTTTGTCTCCTCTGTACTTTCCCAGGGGGCCAGCATAACCTTCCCCATTGCTCTCCCCACTCTCCAAAGTCAGACTTGCACCTGTTATCCTTGGGGATATCCGTGATGTGTTGTTAGGTTGTTAGGGTGGGGAAACTATCTGCAGAGCAAGGTATGGCCTGAGTCCGTGTTTTGTAAAAATGACAAGAAAAACCCATTCGTGCATACTGATGCATGTTGTTCTAGCACCAGAGGGTCTCACTTGAGCTACTCCATCAGTAATAGCAGCCGACAACAGCCTGACCTCCTGAGTAGCCAGGCTTTTACAACAGTCAGAAGATGATGTAGGAGGAGGATCGTGAGCTCACCTCCTCCCATGCACACACTGGGACAACAACTACATACGATGAAACACTCGGAAAATGACCCGAAGCCTGGCAGAGCGGATTGTCCGCAGCCAAATACTTAAGAAAATGTCACAGCAAGAAGGGTGAGAGGGACAGAGACAAGGCTGGGAACCAGACCCCCAGTGCAGCGGCCCAGAAGCAGGAGGGGAGATCACAGGCACAGAGGGGATCCCTGAGGAGCAAGGGAATCAAGCCCCACGTGAGGAACTCCTGGGGACCGGCACTGGGAAGATGAGCCCCCCACCCCCCACCCCCCGGCTGGCTCGGAACATCAGTGCAGCTCAACTCGAAGAGAGCCAGAGGGCTATAGGAAGCAGACTCCGTTCTTCCAGGGCCATGGTGCCGTATTACTGTCTGAGGCCCAGCACGCAGGCAGCAGCTGGAAAGCACCTGGGTGACGCACGAGAGAGTTCTTAATTTTAGGGCATGTGCAGGAAGACCAAGGATCTGGAGTTGTCTCTAGGAATCAAAGTGCCAGTAGATGCCAGTTTAGTTGCAGCCCAGCTGGCAGGATGCTGGTGGGAGCCACTTGTGACACTCTCTATCTACTTTGCTAACACCATTCACCCCACCCACCCCAGCAGGTGCCCCCGACCCCCCGCAAGTACCACCCTGCCACATGCAGGGGGCAGAGCCCCTCCAAATTGACTCCTGGGGAGGGGCAGGCAGGCCCAGTCACAACAAGAAGGCATATGCAGACCCACACAGGAGACACCCCTGGAGCTCCTGGTTCTTGTGACCGCGGGCCATTGCATTGCCGCGCCCCACGATATACCTACGTCAAGCCGCTGCTTTCAAGACCAGGAGATGTAGCTGACTTACGTAAATACATAGAAACAAACACGGAGAGTCAGACAAAATGAGGCAGAGGAATATATTCCAAATGAGAGAACAAGATAAAACCTTAGAAAAAGAACTCAATGGAATGGAGATTAGCAGTCTCCCTGGTAAAGAGTTTCAAGTAATGGTCATAAAGATGCTCATCAGGTTTGGGCGACCTCCAGGAGAATTTTAACAAAGACAGAAAATGTAAAAACCAACCAAAAGCAAAGAATACAATAACTGAAATGAAAAGTCTACTAGAAGGACTCAAACGCAGACTGAAGGATGTACAAGACATCGGTGATGGGGAAGGCAGGGTAATGGAAAGCATCCAAGCTACATAGAAAAAAGAATAAAAAACAACGAGGATAGGTGAAGGGACCTTTGGGAAACATCAGGTACCCTAACATCCACATGATACGGGTCCCAGAGAGAGAAGCGCAGAAAACTTGACGAAATAACAGCTGAAAACTTTGCTAAGGTGCGGAAGGAAACACATCCAGGCGCAAGATGCACAGACAGCCCTAGATAAGATGAGCCCAAGGAAGTCCATGTCTAGACATACAGTAATTAAAATGTCAAAGGTTAATGATAAAAAGAGAATTTTAAAATCAGCAAGAGAAAAGCAAAAAGTTACAATCAAGGGAAACCCCATAATATGGCTGTCAGCTGAGTTTTTCAGCAGCAACTCTGTATGTCAGAGGGAGTGGTTCCAAGATATATTCTAAGTGCTAAAAGGAAAAAACCCTACAACCAAGAACACTCTACCTGGCAAGTTATTCAGAATGGAAGGAGAGACAGAGTTTTCTAGACAGAAGTTAAAGGAGTTCATCAACACTAAATCAGTTTTATAAGAAACGTTCAAGGGACTTTTTTTTTTTTTTTTTTAATGCTTATTCACTTTTAAGAGAGACAGAGCCAGTGGGGGAGAGGCAGACAGTGGGGGACCGAGGATCCGAAGCGGGCTTTGTGCTGACACAGTGAGCCCGATGCAGGGCTCAATCTCACAAACTGTGAAATCATGACCTGAGCAGAAGGAGGACGCTCAACTGACTCAACCATGTAGGTGCCCCTCAAGGGACTTCTTTACGTGGAAAAGAAAAGCCAGCCCATAATTAGAAGAAAATTATTAAAGGAAAAACTTCAATGGTAAAAGCAAACCTGTAGTAAAGACAGGAGATCAGTCACTTATAAAGCTAGTACAGAGGTTAAAAGACAAAGTAGGAAAATCAACTATATATAAAAAAAAAAATTAGTTAAGGGACACACAAAATAAAAAGATGTAAAATGGTGGCACCTGGTTAAGCATCCAACTCTGGATTTTGGCATAGTTCATGATCTCACATTTGTAAGACTGAACCCTGTGTTGGGCTCTGTGCTGACAGCATGAAGCCTGTTTAAGATTCTTTCTCTCCCTCCACCCCTGCTGCCCCCGGCACCCATCCTTCCCTCCCTCCCTGTAGTCCTCTCCCCTACTCACACTCTCTCAAACATTTAAAAAAATGTAAAATATGATGTCATATACATAAGATGTGGAGTTTTAGACTGTTCAAACTTTGGTTTGAACTTAAGAGATCACCAATTTAATATAGACTGCTATATAGACAGGATGCATATGTGAACCTCATGGTAATCACAAATCAAAAACCTATAACATACACACAAAAAAAAGGAATTCAAGCATAATACTAAAGAAAGTCATCAAATTACAAAGAAAGCAAAAAAAGAAGGAACGAGAAGAATTCTAAAAACAATCAGAAAACAATTAACAAGATGGCAATAAGTACTTATCAATAATTACGTAAATGTAAATGGACTAAATGTTCTAATCAAAAGACATAGGAGGGGTGCCTGTGGGACTCAGTCTGTTAAGCTTCCAACTCTTGATTTTGGCTCAGGTCGTAATCTCACAGTTCATGAAATTGAGCCCTATGTCAGGTTCTGTGCTGACAGAGTGGAGCCTCCTTGGGATTCTCTGTCTCTTTCTCTCTCCCAAAATAAAGAAACAAACATTTTTTAAAAAGATATAGGGTGTGGGGCGCCTGGGTGGCGCAGTCGGTTAAGCGTCCGACTTCAGCCAGGTGGTCATGATCTCACGGTCCGTGAGTTCGAGCCCCGCGTCAGGCTCTGGGCTGATGGCTCAGAGCCAGGAGCCTGTTTCTGATTCTGTGTCTCCCTCTCTCTCTGCCCCTCCCCCATTCATGCTCTGCCTCTCTCTGTCCCAAAAAATAAATAAACGTTGAAAAAAAAAATTAAAAAAAAAAAAAAGATATAGGGTGAATGAATTGATTTAAAAAAAAAATCTTAAAAAAAATTTTTTTAACACTGATTTATTATTCAGAGACAGAGCATGAGCATGGGAGGGGCAGAGAGAGGAGGAGCCACAGAATCCGAAGCAGGCTCCAGGCTCTGAGATGTCAGCACAGAGCTCGACCTGGGGCTGGAACTCATAAACCATCAAGTCATGACCTGAGCTGAAGTCAGATGCTTAACCGACTGAGCTACCCAGTCACCCCCCAAAAAGATCCATCTTTTATGCTGCCTACAGAAGACTCACTTCAGATGTAATGACACACACAAAGTTAAGGGAATGAAAAAGATACTCCAGGCAAATGGAAGTGAAAAAAAAAACTGCAATAGCAATACTTCTTAAAAAAAAAAAAATAGACTAACAAGACAAAGAAGGGCATTATATAATGATAAGGGGATCAATCCAACAAGAGGACATAACAGTTATAAACACCTATGCACCGAACATTGGACAACCTCAATACATAAAGCAGGTATTAACAGACATAAAAGGAGAAATGAACAATAAAATAACAGTAAAGAACTTTAAAACACCACCTAAATCAACAGATTATCCAGACATAAAAAGAGAGAGTAAACAGTGGCTTTGAGTGACACATTAGACCAGATGGACTTAACAGACGTATACAGAACATTCCATCCACAGCCAGCAGAATACACATTCATTTCAGAGGCATGGAACAATCTTCAGGATACATCACATTTTGCGCCATAAAACAAGTCTCAATAAATTTAAGAAAACTGAAATCATATCCAACATTTGTTCTTTTCTCTCTCTCTCTCTCTCTCTCTCTCTCTCTCTTTGTTTTGGTTTATTTTTCGGAGACAGCATGAGCAGGGGAGGGGCAGAGAAGAGGGAGGGAGATACAGAATCCCCAATGCAGGGCTCGAACCCATGAGCTGTGAGACCAGGACCTGAGCTGAAGTTGAGTGCTCGGGGCGCCTGGGTGGTCGGTTAAGTGTCCAACTTCAGCTTAGGTCCTGATCTCACACTCCGTGAGTTCGAGCCCCATGTCGGGCTCTGTGCTGACAGCTCAGAGCCTGGAGCCCGCTTCAGATTCTGTGTCCCTATCTCTGCCCCTCCCCTGCTCATGCTCTGTGTCTCTCTGACTCAAAAATTAATAAAAACCTAAAAAAAAAAACCTCTAAAAAAAAAGTAATTTATTGAAGTTGAATGCTCAACCAACTAAGCCACCCATGCATCCCCCCAACATCTTTTCTGACCACAATAGTATGAAACTAGAAATCAGTTATAAGAAGAAAAAAAAATTGGAATAAACACAACCACATGGAAACTAAATAACCAATGGGTCAACAAAGAAATCAAAGAGGAAATCCGAAAACACCTTGAGACAAATGAAGACGGAAACACAACAGTTCAAAATCTTTGGGATTTAGCAAAAGCAGTTCTAAGAGGGAAGTTTATGGCAATACAAGCCTCTACCTCAAGAAACACAAAAAATCTCAGTCTAAACTTATACCTAAAGGAACTAGAAAAAGAACAAAACACAAAGCCCAAAGTTGATAGAAAGAAAGAAATAATAAAGATCAGAGTAAGAAATAAAGACTACAAAAATTGATCAGTGAAACTAAGGCCTGTTTCTTTGAAAAGATAAAATTGATAAGCCTTTAGCCAGATACCTCAAGAATAAAAGAAGACTCAAAATCAGAAAGGGAATGTTCTAATGGACACCACAGAGAGATAAAGGATTATAAAAGGCTACTACCAAAAATTATACACCAACAAACTGGACAACCTAGAAGAAACGAATAAATTCCTAGAAACATACAATCTTCCGAGACTGAATGAGAAAACAGTAGACAATAGACTGATTCCTTGTAATGAAGTTGAATCAACAATCCAAAAACTCACAACAAACAAAAGCTCAGGACCAGATGGCTTCACAGGTGAATTCTACCAAACATTTAAAAAAGAGTAGCAACCTATCCTTCTCAAACTATTCCAAAAATAGAAGAGGAAGTAATGCTTCAAAATTCCTTCCATGAAGCCAGCATTAATTATCCTGATACCAAAACCAGACACACACACACACACACACACACACACACACACACACACACACAGACACAAAGGAAATTACACACCAATATCCCTGAGGAACATAGATGCAAAATCTTCAACAAAGTATTATAAAACTGAATTCAACAATACATTAAAAGCACCATTCACCACCAAGTGGGATTTATTTCAGCGATGCAAGGTAGCTCACAAATTATCCACAAATCAAAGTAATACATCACATTAATAAAATGAAGGATAAAAATCATATTATCTTGATACAGAAAAAGTATTTGACAAAATTCAACACCCATTAATTACAAAAACTCTCAACCAAGTGGGTCTAGAGGGAACATACATACCTCAACATAATAAAACCCATCTATACAAACCCACAACTAACATCATACTCCACAGTGAAAAGCTAAAAGCTTTTCCTCTAAGAGCAGGAATAAGACAAGGGTGTTGACTCTTACACAACACAGTACTGGAATTCCTAGCCACAGCAATGAGACAAGAAAATAAAAGGCGTCCATGTTAGGGGTGCCTGGGTCCTGGGTCCTGACCCTGGGGTCAGGGGATTGAGCCCCATATCAGGCTCCGCACTGAGCATGGAGCCTGCTTGGGATTCTGTCTCTTTCTCCCTCTACCCCTCTCCCCTGCTTGTTCTTGCTCTCTCTTAAAAAAAAGAAAAGGCATCCAGATTGCTAAGGGAGTACAGCTTTGCAGATGGCATGCTACTATATATAGAAAATCCTAGAAACTCCACCAAAAGAAAACCCATTAGAATAAATGAGCTAAGTTGCAAGATACAAAATTAATATATAGAAATCTGTGGTGTTTCTATATACCAATAGCAAACTAACAAAAAGGGAAATTAAGAAAACATCCTATTTGAAATTACATCATAAAGAATAAAATATCCAGAAATAAATGTAACCAAGGAGGTGAAAGACCTCTACGCTGAAACAGTAAGACAATGATGAAAGAAACTGAAGATGACACAATTAGATGGACAGTTACACCACACTCAGATTGGAAGAATATTGTTAAAATGGCCGTACTACCCAAGGCAATCTACATATTCAGTGCAATCCCTATCAAAATGCCAACAGCACTTTTCACAGAAACTAGAAAGTTGTATGGAACCGCAAAGGACCCTGAATAGCGAAAGCAGTCCTGAGAACGAACGAAGGTGAAGGTACCACAATCCCAGATTTCAAGATCTACCGCAAAGCTACAATAACCAAAACAGTATGGTACTGGCACAAAAGCAGACACAAAGATCAACAGAACAGAATGGAGAAACCAGAAATAAAAACCACGCTTTTATGGTCAATTAACGTATGACACAGTAGGCAATGATATACAATGGGGAAGATAAAGTCTTTTCAGTAAATGTGTTAAAACTGGACAGCTACATGGAAAAGAATGAAACTGGACTACTTCCTTACACGATACACAAAAATAAACTGAAAATGAATTAAAGACCTAAATATAAGACTTGAAACCGCAAAACCCCTAAACTCCAGGCAGTAAACTCTTTGGTCGTGGGCCTTAGCGCTATTTTTTCTGGATCTGTCTACTCAGGCAAGGAAAACAAAAGCAAAAATAAACAAGCGGGACTACATCAAACTAAAAAGCTTTTGCACAGCCAAGGAAATTAAAAAACTCGAAAGGCAACCCCTGGATTCATACAACTCAATGGCAAAAAACAGTCTGATTAAAAAATGGGCAGAGGACCTGTACACTTTTCTGAAGAAGACATACAGAGGGCCAAGAGACACATGAAAAGATGCCCAACATCTCTAAGCAGGGAAATGCCAAGTCAATACCGTAACGAGATACCACCTCACACCTGTCAGAATGAATGACTAGTATCAAAAAACAGAAGGAGCACATGTTGGCAAGAGTCTGGAGAAGAAGAAAGCCTCAGGCTGTGTTGGTAGGAATGCAAACTGGTGCAGCCACTGTGGAAACAGTATAGACGTTCCTCAAAAAATTAAAAAAAAAAATACCATACAATCCAGTAATCCCACTTCTTGGTGTTCATCCAAAGAAAATGAAAACACTAATTGAAAAAGATCTATGCACCCCTGTGTTTATTGTAGCCTTATTTACAAGAACCAAGATATGGAAGCAGCCTAAGTATCATCTACGGATAGATGAATGGATAAAGAAAACATATATAGAATGGAATAGTATTGAGCCATAAAAAAGAATGACATCTTGCCATTTGCAGCAACATGGCTGGACCTAGAGGGTATCACGTGATGTTACATGAAATAAGTTAGATAATGACAAACACTATGTGAGGTCGCTTAGATGTAGAGTCTAAAAAACCAAACCAACCAAACAAAATAGAAATAGACTCAAGTATACAGAACTGGTAGCTGCCAGAAGGTGGGGGGTAGGGAGGGAGTCGGAGAATGGGCAGAACAGCGGAAGATTAAGAGTACGCGTTTCCAGTTAAAAGTCATGGGGATGAGGGGCGCCTGGGTGGCGCAGTCGGTTAAGCGTCCGACTTCAGCCAGGTCACGATCTCGCGAGATCTCGCGTGATCTCGCGTGAGTTCGAGCCCCGCGTCGGGCTCTGGGCTGATGGCTCGGAGCCTGGAGCCTGTTTCCGATTCTGTGTCTCCCTCTCTCTCTGCCCCTCCCCCGTTCATGCTCTGTCTCTCTCTGTCCCAAAAATAAATAAATAACGTTGAAAAGTCATGGGGATGAAAAGAACAGCATAGTAAATGTAGTCAATATTGAAATAACTTTGTATGGTGACAGATGGTAACTACACTTACTGTGGTAAGCATTTCCTAATGCATATATTGGCCAAATCACTATGGTGTACAACTGAAACTAATATAATATTGTAGGTCAAATACATACTTGAATTAAAATTTTAAATTAAAAATCAGTGAAGTAAAACATCCTCTTTCTCCCATGCTGAAATCCAAACTCCTTCCTGTTACAAGTTTTTTTCTTAGCATAATGGAGGGGACGTTTTGGGTAAGAAAACTGCAGAGTTTAAGGGAAGACTTTGCCTCAGTCATGGCTGGATCCAGGTGCTCATGCAATAGCTCTGTTTCCCTCTCTTTTCACTTCATTCCCAACTTTCTGTGTGTCATAGCAAAGGAGTCAGTAGCCACTGGAAACATTCACCACTCTTTCAGCTGATGCCCAAGAAGAGAAAGTTTTGGTTTTTAGTTTATTTATTTATTTATTTTTTTGTTTTGTTTTTTACCAAGAGCACCAACCACAGTCCCATGGATGCTTCTAATTGGCCTGGCTTGGGTCACATGCTCACAGGCGGTGGGCAGAGGGAATGAGACATTGTTACTGGCTAGACCTGAGTCACATGCCATCCCCGGGGGGGGGGGGGCCTAACCCCAGTTTCCGGGTGGTTTTCCGGGGGGGGGGGGGCCAAGGATAACAGCTTTGAGGTATGATTCATATACCATATAATTCACCCATTTAAGATGGACAATTCCCTGATTTTTGCTATATTCACAGAGTTGTGCAACCGTCACCACGATCAACTTTAGAACACTGTCATCACCCCCAAAAAGAAACTCCTGCTCATTACCTATCTCCACTGACTCCACCCCCCCCCCCCCCCCCCCCCCCCCCCCCCCCCCCCCCAGGCAACCACCCCTTTTCTGTCTCTATGAATTTACCCATTCTGGACACGTCGTATAAATGGAATCAAGGGCTGTGGTCTTTTGGAACCGGCTTCTTTAACGTTTTCAGGGTTCCTCCGTGTTGTAGTGTGTGACCTTGCTTTTTAAAGGCTTCAGTGATATGCTGGCTCCCGCTTCCCTTAGGCACCTCTCCCCCTTCCCTGCTGTGTTCCACGTTAGGCACGCAGCGACTCAGACCCTTTGCGTTCAGGTAGGGACCAGGAGCCCATGCAGAACGCACAGATGTACCTGCCCTGGGATCGGGGGCCAGTGTAAGTTACTACTCCACGTTTCACAGCAAAGCCACCCTTCATCGTGAACAAGCGTTTTTCAAACTGCTTGCTTCCACTGGAATAAATGATTGTGAGTTTTATCTTTGGTGAAAATGGGCCCTGTGTTTTTCTGGGATAATCCCAGCTGCAAACCTTCTGTGCCTCCTGCTCCCTCTTGGCCCTCTGTTAAGATGCAGAGCCCCACCCCATCGCTGTGTGCTCCTTCCCTCCAGGAGAGTGAAGAGGAACTCTACTCCTCCTGCCGCCAGCTGCGAAGGCGGCAGGAAGAGCTGAACAACCAGCTGTTCCTGTACGACACACACCAGAATCTGCGCAATGCCAACCGGGATGCCCTCGTGAAAGAGTTCAACGTCAACGAGAACCAGCTCCAACTGTACCAGGAGAAGTGCAACCGGAGGTAGGCCAGCCGCTCCCCCACCCGCACATCCCCAGGGCATGCGGGGGGGGGGGGGGGGTCAGGCTTCAGGAAAGCTCCCTCCCACCCCCACCTTTAGAAATCCCTTTGGGGGCACCTGGGTGGCTCGGTCAGTTAAGTGGTTAAGCAGTTAAGTGGTGAAGCGTCCCACTTCGGCTCAGATCATGATCTCACGGTTCGTTCGAGCCCCCTGTCGGGCTCTGTGCTGACAGCTCGGGGGATCCTGGAGCCTGCTTCAGATGCTGTGTCTCCCTCTCTCTCCGCCCCTCTCCCGCTCGCACGCTGTCATTAAAATAAAGAGACATTCAAAAAAAGAAAGAAAGGAAGAAAGAAATCCTTTGGTCCCTCGACCCTCCAGATCTTTGCCGTATAAATTCACTTATAGTAATTATCTTATGCCTCTGCACCTTCCCTAAGTCAAATTGTCACCACTAGGAGGAGACGTCGCTCTAATAGTGAAAATTAACTATGACCACTACCTTCTAAATAAAGAACCTTATGAAGTTCGCACCGTCCACTGGTTCTGCACTGGGGCAGAACCCCACCCCCATCCCCAGGGGAGGCTTCGGGTTGTGCTACAGATGGGCTGGGAGGCAGCCAGGTGTGCTTAGTGTCCTGCAGTGTGCCTGACAGTCCTGCTCAACAGAGAACCATCCAGAAGCAAGTGCCAGGAACAGCCTCTAAGGGGAACCAGCGCACAGACTCCTTCCCCATATTTGTTACTCCACCAGCACTGCGGCCCCAGCACAATGCTAGTGAGGAAGGCCAGTTTCAGAGATGTTCCTGTCTTGCCGGGAGGCCCCTCTCCCCCTCCTCCCTCTCTCCCCCCAGTCCCCCTCTCCCCGCCTCTCTCCCCCAGTCCCCCCTCCCCCCTCTCCCCTCTCCCCCCGCCCCGTCCCCCTCTGCCCCCTCTCCCTGTCTCCCCCCAGTCCCCCTCTGCCCCCTCTCCCTCTCTCCCCCC
>NW_024412421.1:31789479-31823658 GCF_014898765.1 Herpailurus yagouaroundi
TATCCCCGCCTCTCTCCCCCAGTCCCCCCTCCCCTCTCCCCCCTCTCCCTCTCTCCCCCCACTCCCCCTCTCAGCCCTGTTCCATCAGGCCACGGATGCCCTGCAGGGCATGGACAAAGGTTACACTGTTCCACACATGGCCTGTATCTGAGCCTAACAGATGACTGTGAAATCTGTTTTGTTTCAGGTTAAGAGAGAAGAGAGTTAGCAACAGTAGGTTTTACTCATAGACGCTGGGGCACTCGTGTAAGGGTGTCGTACCCGCGTGTGCTCACGTGTAGGAGAATGTCCTCTCTTCAGACCCCGGGGACTTGCTAATCTGTGATGTCTCGTCAAGCCTGGAGTCAAGAGGACACTTTTGAAGACCCACCTGGCACGAGCTGGGGTGACTTCCTGCTCCTTTCTTCATCTTGGACAATTTCTTAACTTATATTTTCTATAGAGGATCGTAAAAACGTGTTTCCTCGTTTTTTGGCCTCTCGTGTTCCCAACCTCCTTGAATAAAAGCGGTGAAAATCTTGATCCATTAGACCTTCTGTGCTCAACCTGTACAGTGAGCAGGACCCTTGTCCAGCCTCTAAGGACCCAAGTAATTGACTTCCGAGGAAGATGAGCCCGATACGTAAGGAACGAATTCATTAGATTCGGAAAAGGATTGTAACTAAAAGGCAAACGGTTCAGCCTTCCCCTGGGCCCCACAAGTGGCCCTCGCCCCGCTGCACCTCTACCCGGCTTCTCTGCCCCAGGTCAGCTGAGTCAGCTCAGCACCAAAGCTGCAGTGCTCGTGACAGGCCCGCTGCCGTACCGGAGAGGTGGCTGGGGCGTGCGGTCTCTGTTCGTTAGAACGAGCTCCAGTCCGTGGTGGAAACTTGCTTTGGGACTGGCGTTACCGGGGTGGGGGCCCCTTTGATTTAGAAAGTCTGATGGAGAGACCAGAGACCCACTGTAGGCTCGGCTGGCTTCTTACTCACCCCTGCTCTGCCCACTCACGAGCTGGTTGCAGCTCTCCATGGGCTATGGGTTTTAACAGGTGATCAGAATTCAGCTGTGTTGTTCCGCTTTGTGGAGCCACGAGCTAAATCTTAAGCTGTAGGAAACTACAGAAAATCCTACATACAGTCATCCCCAAAGAGGCAGACCCACCTGGGACACGACGACACTCCTCTACATCTTGATAGACAATCGAATGATTTGTACAGTGTGATGGTTTATTACGGCATTTTAAAGACAAAGATAGTGTCGAGGTGGACAGTATGACTCAGTCAAGTCACAACTTGGTCAGACTGGGGCGAAAGGTAATGGCAAGAAAGAATAATGTGTCAGGAGAGGACACAGGAGCAGTGAGCCTGGTGGATTTACAGGTTGGAGCTGGGTCCTTGAAGCCCATTCAGGCTCAGCAGGCACGTATTCTTGCTGGGAAGTACATTAAAACCAGCCAGGCTCTGTCTCATCAAAAGACCCTATGCCTTCATCCCACGAAAGCTTTTCAGCACTTCAGTATACCAAGCACTGTCCCCAAGGTCAGGGCTACAATGTAAAAAAAAAATTTCTAGAGGTGGGGGGAAAGCCATGGTGACTTTTCGCATGGAACATCTCCATGAGCTCCTCAAAGACATACGTTGTACCTTCCCCGAAGCCAGGAGCATAGGTGACAGCAGTCTGAAGGGGTGGGGCGGTTATCTTGCAACATGACCCTGTGATTCCTCCAACTGGAGTTGCCGAATTATTTGCCAGTCAGCAACTGGGCGGAGAATGTTCCTGATGGTGGCAAACGGTCCAAGCAACGTTGAATAAAGGTGAGTTGCAAAGGCACTGAGCTCAGTGCTACAGGGAAGGAATTTTCAGACTCTGTAACTTTTCTCCGTTAGCCATTGGCCAGGTGGCCACTGGAGCCTAATTATCGCACCCCTACCCCTACCTCCAGGTTCCTTGTGCCTCCATCATGTCCCCCCTTTTTAGCTCGGGGGTGAGTAAAAGACATAAACCTTTCCACTTCACTCCAGTTTAAAGTCTAGATCCCCTTTCTGCTTAAAATGGCTTTTCTGCTAGTGTCAAAGAAATGAAGACTGGGCGGCCCAGAAGGAAGAAACAAAGCATCTTTTCAGCTGCTGCCGGGTAAAATCCATACCCAGCCACACACAGAGAGAGAAAGCAGCCACGGGAAGTGAGGGATATGCTATAAACAATGCTGGGAAGAACTCTTTCCCTCAAACCGTCTCCTCCAAAGCACTGCCGTGACTTGGATGCACCATTAGAGAGCATTTGCTTTGGCTTCCCCATTCTTTCCTTAACAGAGTAACACATAAATCTCACTGAGAGAGGCGATACTAGGATTCTCACAGGAAAGACACAGAGAAGGGAAGGGCACAGGTGACATCACTGCTCTTCCCCTCGTCTGCCCAGATGCCACATAATCTAAGTATAAATTATCCAGCCAAGACTGGGGCTGGCCGGTCATGGAGTCAGTACAGCCAGTGCAGGCTGAGCAGAGCAGCAACAGGAGCATTCATTCGGAGAGACAGCGGCAGCAGGACAGACCTGAACCACGAGTGCGCAAGTGTGCTGGCTGTTTGACCATGTCTCTGGGTTTATCGTTTACTGAGAGGGGCAGTTCTGTTGCGTGGAAAGATAAAGGGGGGATATGCTGGTTACATCATTAGAGCTGGGGACGCTCAGGCGGTACGAAGTTAAATCACTTTTCTGCTGCGAAACCTGGATATTCTAGCGTGCACAGTTAAGAGGGGTGTAGAATATCACACTTCCCAAATTAGATCTCCGAGCCCTTTTGTGAAGGGATATTTCATGGGAGCTAGTGCACAGTGCAACACATTTGAGGGCCATCTAGAAGGCAGCCAGCGACAGAATCTAATAATTGATGTATTTTAAAGACTTAGTGAAATAAAATCTAAATTTAAGCCCCCAAGGTCAATGGTCTTGACACTGGGCTGGCCTTACCCCCCAAATGTCTACCAAGCTTTCCAAGACATACACAGGCTCAAATAGTTTTAGGACATCAATTTTCAGATCCTTACCTTCCTATTCTGCTCTTTCTTATGACTCATCTGACTCAGAAGATGTCTTTTTCTCTCCTCACAAAAGAAAACCTCTCTTTCCCCACAGTCTTAAACGGTAGAGCATGACTCAAGGTAGAAAATTAAAAATACGAGTGTTCGGAAAGTGAAAGCCTCTTAACAATAGGGTACAAATCCTTCTGTGATTCGGGTGGCTCTCAATTCTTTAATTTCAATAAATTTAAAGGAACACCCAAGATTTCTGGGGTATTTTCGCATGTAATTCCAAAGGATTTGGAAGAATTCAGTTATCATGCTACCACAAATCCCCTTCTGTTCCCTGTCTCCTTATCTATGCAAAAAAGGATCGCCACGACTTCCATATATAAAATTGGTAAGGGGGAACAGAATGGATATTGTGGCCATTCTAACAAAGGTAACACTCATCTATGCAGGAACGAAATGACTCGGGTGGGGGGCAAAGCTTTCAACATTAAGTAATACATTGCCAATGAAATTTTACTAAGTGTAATAATTTACTAAAATTTGTACATTGTTTATTGATCAAGTTCAATCCAGAAGAAAGTTTCAAATACGCAGAGCCTTACGACTATAGGATATTATCTAACTTTGTTACAAATATGCAAACAACCAATATAAAAGACAGAAATCATTAGGGGAGCCCAGGTGCTCAGTCAGTTAAGCATCCAACTCTTGATCTCAGCTCAGGTCTTGATATCATCAGGGTCACAAGTTCAAGCCCGCATTAGGTTCTGTGCTGGGCATGAAGCCTACTTTAAAAAAAAAGTATACGTATGTTTACGTGTATATCTCATTAGGCTAAAATGTTGAGGGGCACCTGGGTGGCTCAGTCACTTAAGCGTCCAACTTCAGCTCAGGTCACCATCTCGCTGTCCGTGTGTTCGAGCCCCGTGTCGGGCTCTGGGCTGATGGCTCAGAGCCTGGGGCCTGCTTCCCATTCTGTGTCTCCCTCTCTCTCTGCCCCTCCCCTGTTCATACTCTGTCTCTGTCTCAAAAATAAGTTCAAAAAAAAAAAATTAAAAATTTTTTTTAATGTTGAAGGGAAATATAAAAATGCAAATTCAAGGAGTAAAAGGAAAAAGTATGGTGTTTCCTACCGTTAAAAATTGCCTTATTCATGTGATTTTTTTGAACGGGCGACAGTACCTATCAACTACTATATTTAGAGCCTCTAAACTTAGAGGAATATAACTTTATGTAAAGATGCAGTATCTACAATCCATTGGCAACTCAGATCCTCTCCAACTATTTATGATGGACAATTTTAGCCAACAGTGTAGAAATGTGCAGGGGGATACTCAGATTTACAAAATTCACTGGAGAGGTCTCTGAGCCATCAATTTTAAGATGCTTGATCTAAGGCCACTAAATGACACATTGCACTTAGAACGAAGAAGGATGGCTAAAGGGGGCCTTAGTCCTTTTAACTTAAGTAAATGAAGTTAACTTTCAACTTGGGTGACCGCTAATTTTTTTGAGACAATCCTAAAAAGCCACACCCTGGCCAACGGAAAGTTAAATAGATTAAGAAATATGCAGAATGACAAAACTGGCATTTGGAAAACATTTAAAGATTTGTCTCAGGCCCTTTCCTTTCTGAAATATTTTCTGCTCAAAGAGACCCTGCTTTAGTGACCCTGTGTCTCAGAAATTTCCACATTTCTTATTTTCCAGTAGGCTTTTAAAAGCTACATTTGTAAACTTGTTTTTCATTATTAAAGCTTAATTTATTTTTTATATAAACAGTGTGTGCTTCTGTGTACATAAAAAATCATGTGAATGAGTCATGCAAATACTGGCTATTGTTAATGTGAAAATTAAATGGCTGTATTGCATTTTTAAAAAATAAAAATTTGGTCTAAGTGAATACAGCAATCTGCTCAGGACCTTTTTTTTTTTTTTTTTCTTAATTCTATTCACTTTTCTCCTCCCCTATAATACAGTAAACACTTCAGCCATGAGATAGGTACAATGATCATTTTTTAAAATGTGTTTTTCTAACCTGTTACACTTTTCTCTAGGTTACTGATCTATCTTCCTTACAGCAAAAAAAATCACTCCATGTAAAAACCCAAGTTTATACAATACATGACCAGTCTTTAATTTGTCAGTTTTGGAAGAATATTTGGTGTTAAAGGGACATTGAGCACCTGTATAAGCACCTGTACTTCTAAACTAAGTGACAGGGCACGTTAGAATTATCAGTCATTCTATTTTCTTGCCAAGGATGCATGGTGCATAGGACACCATGTTGTATATCCTAAGATTGTCCTACTCCCAACCCTTAGCCACTGATTGCATTAGTCACACTCATCCAAAAACTTAAGAACAGCCTATGACAGGGGCGCCTGGGTGGCGCAGTCGGTTAAGTGTCCGACTTCAGCCAGGTCACGATCTCGCGGTCCGTGAGTTCGAGCCCCGTGTCGGGCTCTGGGCTGATGGCTCGGAGCCTGGAGCCTGTTTCCGATTCTGTGTCTCCCTCTCTCTCTGCCCCTCCCCCGTTCATGCTCTGTCTCTCTCTGTCCCAAAAATAAATAAATGTTGAAAAAAAAAAAATTTAAAAAAAAAAAAAAAAAAAAGAACAGCCTATGACAAACCCCTGCATTTTTTTCTTTTTAAAAGAACTTTTGATTTGGCCTACTTTATTTATTTTTAAAATATAATTTATTGCTCAGCTAGCTAACATACAATGTATACAATGTGCTCTTGGTTTGGGGACTAGATTCCCATGATTCATTGCTTACAGACAACACCCAGTGCTCATCCCAACAAGGGCCCTCCTCAATGCCCATCACCCATTTCCCCCTCTCCCCGCCCCCCATCAACCCTGTTTGTTCTGTGTAAAGAATCTCTTATGGTTTGCTTCCCTCTCTGTTTGAAACGATTTTTTTCCTTTCCCTTCCCTCTCTGCTATTAACTTTCTCAGATTCCATATGAGTGACACATACAATATCTGTCTTTCTCTGACTTACTTCACTTAGCATAATACCCTCCAGTTCCATCCATTTGTTGCAAATGGCAAGATTTCATTCTTTCTCATTGCCAAGTAGTATTCCATTGTATATATAAACCACATCTTCTTCATCCATTCATCAGGTGATGGACATGTGGGCTCTTCCCATAATTTGGCTATTGTTGAAAGTGCTGCTAGAAACATTGGGGTACATGTGCCCCTAGGAATCAGAACTCCTGTATCCTTTGGATAAATTCCTAGTAGAATTACCCTACGACCCACTACGAGCACTATTTTTAATTTTTTGAGGAACCTCCACACTGTTTTCCAGAGCGGCTACACCAGTTTGCATTCCTGCCCACAGTGCAAGAGGGTTCCCGTTTCTCCACATCCTCTCCAACATCTACAGTCTCCTTATTTAGCTACTCTGACCGGCGTGAGGTGGTATCTCAGTGTGGTTTTGATTTGTGTTCCCTTGATGAGGAGTGACGTTGAGCATCATTTCATGTGCCTGTTGGCCATCTGGATGTCTTCTTTGGAAAAGGGTCTATTCATGTCTTCTGCCCATTTCTTCAATGGATTATTTGTTGGTTTTTCTTTTGCTGCGTCCCAAAGGGTTTGGGCTTTTTCTGCATCTATTGACAGGATCAAATGCTGGTTTAGGCTGTTGTGTTTTCATTGTCATTTGCTTCCATATGTTTTTTAATTTCTTCTTTAATTGCCTGGTTGACCCATTCATTCTTTAGCAGGATGTTCTTTAACCTCCATGCATTTGGAGGCTTTACAAAATTTTTCTTGATTTCTGGTTGGTTTCAAGTTTCACAGCATTGTGATCTGAAAATATGCATGGTATGACCTTAATTCTTTTATATTTATTGAGGGCTGTTTTGCAACTCAGTATGTGATCTATTTTTGAGATTGTTCCATGTGTACTCGAGAAGAATGTGTATTCTGCTGCTTTTGGATGAAAAGTTCTGAATATATCTGTCAAGTCCATCTGGTCCGGTGTATCATTCAAGGCCATTGTTTCTTTATTGATTTTCTGCCTAGATGATCTGTCCATTGCTGTATTAAATTCTCCTACAATTACTGTATTGTTATCAGTAAGATTGCTTATGTTTGTGATTAGTTGATTTATAGATTTGGGTTCTTTCAAGTCGGGGCATAAACATTTACAACTGTTAGTTCTTCTTGATGGATAGACCCCTTAATTATGATATAATGCCCTTCTTCATCTCTTGTTATAGTCTTTGGTTTAAAATCTCGTTTGATAGAAGTATGGCTGCTCCAGCTTTCTTTTGACATCTAGTAACATGATAGATGGTTCTGCATCCCCTCACTTTCAATCTGCAGGTGTTCTCAGGTCTAAAATGAGTCTCTTGTTGACAGCATATAGATGGATCTTGGTTTTCTATCCATTCTGATACCCTGTGTCTTTTGGTTGGAGCATTTAGTCCATTTTCATTCAGAGTGATTACTGAAAGATACGGATTTAGGGTCATTGTGTTATCTGTAGGTTTCATTCTTTCTCGTGCTTGTGGTGACGTCTCTGGTCCCTTGCAGGGTTCCACTCACAGAGTCCCCCTTAGGATCTCCTGCAGGGCTGGTTCAGTGGTCATGAACTCCTTGATTTTTGTTTGTCTGGGAAAACCCTTATCTTTCTATTCTGAATGACAGCCTTGCTGGATAAGGGATTCTTGGCTGCGTATTTTTCCTATTCAGCACATTGACTGTTTCTTGCCACTCCCTTCTGGACTGCCAACTTTCAGTGGACAGGTCTGCTACTACCCTCATGTGTCTCCCTTGTAGGTTAAGGCCCGTTTGTCCCTAGCTGCTTTCAGAATTCTCTCTTTACCTTTGTATTTTGCCAGTTTCACTATGATATGTCATGGTGTTGGCCTGTTTGTGTTGACTGTGAAGGGAGTTCTCTGTGCCTCCTGGTATTGGCACACTTGAGAAACAAGGGGCCATAAGGACAGACAAGGTCTCTGCCCTCGTGAATCTTAATTCTAGTGGAGGAAGACATCAAACAAACTAATAACTAGATAAGGTAACATCAGCACGGCAAGACTTTGATGGCATGATTTTACTGGGCCCCAGTCCAGAGTAAGTCCCACAACCCTGATTCATCACTCCTGAGGCCGTTTAACAAGCTAGAAATTGGTTCTGTCTCCATTTTTTTCTGTTCTCAGGTCCGTGGCCCAGAGAGGTTTTTCTCTTGTACAAATACAGTGCTACACTTCCACAGCCTCTCTTTCTCTTCCTTTTGTCCCTCCACAGAAGAGGATCCCCCCCAGAGCCTATGCCACACATTTTATCTCTCCCAGTTTGCAGTCCCACACCTATGGCCCACCAAGTTGTCCCCGTGGGCCCCTGGAGATGTTTCTGTCACTCTGCAGCCCAGATTCCTGGAATTCTAATACTCAATATTGCTGTGTCTGAGGGACGAGGGAACTTCAGGCCCCCTCCTTCTCCACTGTGATGACTCCTCCCTCCACTGCATTTAGAAGATGAACAAGGAGGGGCGCCTGAGTGGCTCGGTCGGTTAAGCGTCCGACTTCAGCTCAGGTCATGATCTCACGGTTCATGAGTTCGAGCCCCGCGTCGGGCTCTGTGTCGACAGCTCAGAGCCCGGAGCCCGCTTCAGATTCTGTGTCTCCCTCTGTCTGCCCCTCCACTGCTTGCACTCTGTGTCTCGCATTGTCTCAAAAATAAATAAACGTTAAAAAAAGTCTTTAGAAGATGAACAAGGAGTAGCAAAAAGCAAAGTGAAAGAACTGCTAACGTATCTTTTGTTGACAGAACTCTCATTAAAATATAAAATGAACACATGGCGAAAATTTATCTAACTCATAAATTAACAAGGAAACCAGTGTTGCTACCGATTCTAAGAATTCAAAGAACGATACAGACATAGTCTATCAGATGGCCAGGTCACCTGACTCTACACTTCGCATTGCAGCTCAGATGAATGTTGTCCACAGCCATGCAAATTATGCCCAGTGGAGATTCAAGTGCTCACTGCCTATGGATATCAACCAGTTTTTCCACGTTTGTATCGATTAAGCAAGTTTATTTAGCACCACCAATGGACATGAAACCTGACCCGCCCCCCTTATACCACACACAAAAATCAAGTCTAATTAAGACGATAGATGAAAATGTAAAGCTTAAAAGGAGCCTGGGTGGCTTGGTCCGTTGAGCATCGGACTCTTGATTTCAGCTCAGGTCCTGATCTCACAGTTCATGGGATGGAGCCCCGAATCAGGCTCTGCACTGACAGTGCAGGGCCTACGTGGGATTCTCTCTCTCCTTCTCTCTGCCCTTCCCCTGCTTGAGTGCTCTCTCTCTCTCTCAAAGTAAATAAACTTTAAAAAAAGTAGAAGATAAAACAAGAACATTTCTAGAAGGTATTCACAGCCTTGGAGAGGTAAAAGCTGCTTTGGCAAAGCAGCCAAAGCACCAACCCTCAAGGAAGACCCACTGAATTAGTCTCCACTGAAGTTGACAACCAGCATTCATCCGGAGATGCAATCAGGAAAGCAGAAAGGGTGGCCACAGGACAGAAGACGGTATTTGCAATAACACAACTGACAAAGAACCTCAGTCACAAGAGGATTCCATCCCTCCAAACCAGTAAGAAAAAGATAATTCATTAGGGAAAAAAAAAAAAAAAGTGCAAGTTTCATGAATGAGCAACTTACAAGAGTATAACCAAACGGCTGATAAGCAGGAGCGCCTGGGTGGCTCAGTCGATTAGGCGTCTGACTTCAGCTCACGTCACGATCTCACGGCTCCTAAGTGTGAGTTCGAGGCCTACGTTAGGCTCTGTGCTGACAGCCTGGAGCCTGCTTCAGATTCTGTGTCTCTGTCCCTCTGCTTTTCCCCGTTTATGCGCTCCCTCTCTCTCTCTCTCCACCCCTGCCCCTCAAAAATAAACATTAAAAAAAAATCAAATGACTGGTAAGTATATAAAAAGACACGCACTCATTATTCATAAGAACATATAAATTAAAACCACAATAAAACAATTATTAGAGTGGCAAAAATTTAAAAAGCTATCAACACTACCAACTGTTGGCAAGAACATAGAGCAAATGGTACAGTGCTTGTTGCGTGGGACAAAGTCACATTATAAAGACATCTGACCCTCTCTGCCACGTTAACCACATGCATACCCGATGACCCAGCAACTCTACTCCTAAACATATACCTACCAAAAGGCATGTTCCAGAGCGTCCACAGTACTGTCATTCACAAGAGTCAAAAACAGATGAGTCCCACTGCCCATCTGCTGAATTGGTGAGCTGTGTGTGTTTACACATGGAGCGCATACAGTGGTGACAAATGACTGAGCTATGACAACGTGTAGCAACACGGGTGGATCACACCACCACAAATTGAGTGAAAGAAGCTAGAAACACAAATGTAGCAAAGGAACAAAACGGAATAACAGAAATTAGTAGAAGGACACACAGGAAACTGTAGGACATTTGTAAGATGGGCTAGAATAAGTGGATGAAACAGAATGGGGTATAACACAAACAGAACATGGACACATTTGAACACTATTGTTTGAAGAAAGCAGAATGCAGAGCAAAGCACATCCACTGATACCATTTAAATGAAGTTTTAAAGTAGACGTACAGATGGATAGGTAAAAGCACAAAAATGGACTGAAAGGAACATCTAAAAGTCAAGACAAGGGGCTGTGGTAGGGTCCCCTCCCCAAGGAAAGAAAAAAAAAAAAACAAACCTCAGGGTAAACTGGCTATGCGCCTACGCGACAACTTCCCTCACGACCTTGTAACATGAGACTACTTAATCAGACCGCATGTTTGTATGTATTACCACACACGGGAGACAAAGAAGTAGGAAATATATTAAAAAAAAAAAAAAACCTACACCACGTGGCCTTTGGAGCTCAGTTCTTTGGGTACGAACCCCAGGAGCAGTGCCAGCACGAATAAAGTTGCTTTCTGGCAGGAAAAGCCTCAGTGTCCTGACTGTCTGTGCGAGAATCCTACCACAGGGTGCCTGGGTGGCTCAGTCAGTTGAGTGTCTGATTTTGGCTCAGGTCATAATTTGACAGTTCATGAGTTCAAGCCCCGCATCAGGCTCTGTGCTGACCTACCAGAGCCTGGAGCCTGCTTCAGATTCTGTGTCTCCCTCTCTCTTTCTGTGCCTCCCCTGCTCATGCTCTCTCTCTCGAAATAAACATTAAATTAAAAATTTTTTTCAGTCAAAATCAAGATGGAGTTAGTGGGGAAGGCAAAGGTGATAGGACAGCGACAGGCAAAGTTTTAGCTCTGTTATATATTTTATTTCTCTTTGAAACACTGAAAGTGTTGCTCTGTTTGGCACAAATGTAAAAATGCGCTTGCTCTACCAAAACTGGATACGTGGCTAACCACTTAAATAGAAGAATAAGTAATAATGAAAAGTAAGGGAGAGAGCCAGGAAAAGGATGGGGTGGGGGAGGGGAGAGGAATCAGAAGGAGGGAGGGAGGGAGATGAAAACTAGAAGAAATAGTACAGAATGTTAGAAGCTAATAATTCTGGGTAGTGAGAAAACACCATTATATGAAAAAGCAAATTTTCAACTTTTAACGTTTGTGAGCCCAGCTCCTGGGCCCAAGGAAGCTGTGCTCTAACATTTACCAGAGTCCAAATGACTCAGCAAAACCTCAAAGCATGGGCTCTATTTCTGCTCAGAGCACAGGTTGTAGATCTGCTTCCTTAAAGAATAATAAACAAAAATAAAGCATTCCAAATATAAAGCTAAAAAACCACCCACACGAACCTCCCTGGTTCCCATAAGATTAAACTCGTATAGCCTTTCACACACTGAAAACCTAAGATAAAGTCTGTAACTTTCTGTAATGTCCTTCCTCATGATGATTTGTAACTCTTTGTGTAAAACCAAACAGAACATATAGAACCCTACACCAAATGTTCCCTGGAGCATACTCTTTGTGAAGATTGTGTATCCCAGGAAGCTGTCCTAACTTGGGCTCGAATAAAACTCTTCCCCACTCTTTAAAAAATTTTTTAAAAGGTTTGTTTATTGTGCATCGATATATATTATTCTCTCATTTCATTTCAATTTTATTTTCAAAAACAAGAAAAGAAAAACAAGGTGATATAAAAAGATGTACCAGGCAAATTCTCATAAAAAACACAGCTGGAGTAGCCTTGCTAGTATCAGATAAATTACAGTGCAAGGTAGGGACCACTAACAGTAACATTGTATATGGTAACAATACTACCCCAACAAACTGCTATAGACAAAAACTTTGATGCTTCTCACAACATAGCTCTGAAAAGTGTAAAGCAGATTAGGGGAGGAAAAACAAGTTCACAGTTATCGTTGGGGAGAAAAAGTCCTCTCTTGAGAAAACTATAGCTCAAGGTAACAAAAGACAAAGAGGATCTGAACACAAGTTCACAAGGTTGATCAAGTGCACACATGTGCTCCTACAAACACACTCTGAACTTTGCACCCAGAGAATACAGCTTTTGTTTAAGCACAAATATTGACCAAGCCATGGGGGGGGGGGGGGGGGGGGGCGGGGGGCACGTTCAGAGAACTACAGTTGACCCTTGAACAACCTGAGTTTGAACCCTAGGGGTCCACTTGTACTTGGGATTTTTTTAAGGGTTCACATCAAAAGCCACAGGCATTTATTTACAACTGCCCACTCCAGTCTTCACGGATCTAATGGAAGGTACACCCGCTGCCCTCTGAGTACCCAGGGAGGGAGGATATATGTCAGCAGCCCCTAAGGACCGTGGGTCGGGGCAGGGCTGCAGGTGGCTCCAAGTGGAGCACCTATGTTTGTGGGAGAAGACAAAGCTGAAGGGAACATTTTCACAGAACTTTATAAGCTTCTTTCAAAAGTCACATGGAGGGGCGCCAGGGGTGACTGAGTCGGTTAAGCCTCCGACTTCAGCTCAGGTCATGATCTCATGGTTCATGAGTTTGAGCCCCATGTTGGGCTCTGTGCTGACAGCTCAGAGCCTGGAACCTGCTATGGATTCTGTTTCCCTCTCTCCTGCCCCCCCTTGCTCTCTCTCTCAAAAATAAACATTTAAAAAATTTAATAATTTTTTTCCCTTCACATTGGGAGTTTCACAAACACTTATCAAAAAAAAAAAAAAAAACAGCCAAAAAGATGGATTATTTTAACATTAAAATTAAAAGTACTATGTAACTGGAACGCCGGGGTCACGCAGTCCATTAAGCGTCTGACTCCTGATTTTGGCGAAGGTCATGATCTTGTTACAGGAAGGTGGGAGGACGCTGGTCCTTCACGGAGACGAAGAATGAATCTTGTGGACAAGAGAGAGTACAGCGATAGAGTTTACTGAGGGAAAGTATAAAGCTCTCAAGAGTGAGGGGGCGTCCCGACTGGGTAGCCACTGAAGAATTTTGTCCCTGACTTTTTATTGGGAACTTATCACAAAGTTTATGAGACTCCATGCATGCAACATAGCCCAGGCAGGTGTGGAATGTGTTTATCTTTTTTTTTTCTCCCTCCAAACCTCAAAGCTGCTTCTGCCTCTACTTGCAGCTGCAGGCTGCCTCCCTGAAAGTTCCTGATCTCTCCCTAATGTTGTTCACCTCTTCCCTAGTTCAACCTCACAGTTCATGAGTTCGAGCCCTACATCAGGCTCCATGCTGACAGCGCAGAGCCTGCTTGGGATTTTCTCTCTCTCTCTCTCTCTCTCTCTCTCTCTCTCTCTCTCTGCTCCTCCTGTGTTCTCTCTCTCAAAATAAATAAACTTTTTAAAAAAGAAAGAAAAATACTATGGACCAAAGGAAGACAAAGGAAAGAAAAAGACAAGTGTTCAAGAACCTGTCCGTGTTCATCTGGTCAAACAGATCCCCCAGTGCATCCCACAAATCCATACAAAGATGAGCAGCCTGACAGAGAAGTGAGGAAAAACTAGGACCATGCAATTCCCCTGGAAAACCCAACCATCTAACAAATCCCTGACAAGATGCTATCTTTAACAGTAATCACAGAAGTGTAAAATCAAAAAAGGGATGAGCCATTTTTCTTTACTCCTCAGAGTGGCAAAAATTGAGACGTGAGAAAATTCTGGCAATGGTGTCAGGAAGCTAGGGACTCTGGTGGCAGGGTAAATTTGTGCAGCCACTTCAGGAAACAAATGAACTTCAGGGCCGGCCATCCCCGCCCCCTGCCTCCCACACCTGCCAGTGTCAGTCCAGGCGTAGCTACAGATCTCTGTTCTGGCCGGCAGGTGTGAGAAGAAGCCACAGCATAGGCTTTGAGGAACGGAAGCACCTGGCGTTCCCTTTGACCTCGCTTATTTCTGTGTTCTTGCCTGTAAGGACACCTAGAAATACTGCACCTTCTCAGCAAGACTTGTCAGAACGAAGGCCTAACAGCGTGGAAAGATGGCGCCTGGTCCCTGATGTCACGCCTTAGACCCGCTGACTTCTGGACTGTGCAACAGGAGAACAAACCCGTTTTTTCAACTACTCTGAGGTTTTTAAGTTTATTTATCTAAGAGAGAGCACATGTGAGTAGGGGAGAGGCAGAGAGAGAGAGAGAGAGAGAGAGAGAGAGAGAGAGAGAGAGAGAGAAAGTGAGCGCACGCAGGAGAGAATCCCAAGCAGGCTCCGTGCTGTCAGTGCAGAGCCCGGGTCTCGAACTCATGAACTCCAAGATCATGACCTGAGCCTAAATGAAGAGTTGAATTTAAAAAAAAAATTTTTTATGTTTATTTTTGAGAAAGAGACACACAGAGGGGAGCAGGGGAAGGTCAGAGACAGAGGAAGACAAAGTATCTGAAGCAGTCTTGAACCCATGAACCGTGAGATCCATGACCCGAGCCGAAGTCGGACGTTCAACTGACTAACCCAACCCAGGTGCCCCTGAAGTAATTTTTGAAATGAGCAGCTAAGTGCACGTCTGACACAGAATGTATTAACATTACCAGTTGCACTTCTGGGTGTCTACCGTCGAGACTCATTTGGAGATGTGTCTAAGAGCATTCACAGCTGTGCGGTTTGATAAACTGGCCACGTGGAAAACTAAGTATCACTAAGGCCATGGCTATGGCAGCAGGGTAGTGTTTGTGCACCATGAATGCTATGCTGGTCCTAAAAACAATCAGGTATAGCGTTTTCATTTGATGGTCATAAATAAGATCCATTCCATGCCACCATGGTATCCAGAAGTCTACATCGATGTCAATGGTCTGTAAAACAAAGACAAGCTGATATGCTGAAGCTTCTCCCTTGGAGCCTGGTTACACCCCAAAGTGTGTGCCCAGGGTGGGGCGCAGAAAGGCATTCTCGGTGTTTGACCTCCCAGCTCCCATACCTCTCCCTGTAAGTCATGCTGGCGACTTCGGCAGGGAGGCGGGAGAGGTAGATATAGCACAAGCACAGGTAGGGAGTGAAGTTCTGGTGAGATAGAGACCAAGAGCCCTTCCCACACCTGGGGAGAGGCTGGGGCAGCCTTTCCATCTGCTCTGAACACTTCCATCCCTACAGCACTGGCCCGAGCAGGACTTGGCTTATCATTTCCTGAGTCTGCGATGGTGGAATCACTGATGTAATAACCATCATATCAAGAAGGACAATGCATCGTTTGAAGGTATTATTGACCCTGCTACTAATGTAGTGATGGGCCAACAATGAGAATTACCTATACTCAGGCAGTGCAGATGGCTTTTCAGGTTTTGAGAAAATGAAGAGTAAAACAATACCTTTCACAAACGTTTTTGGAATCATGTTGTTCTATTTACTGAAATACCAAGTTCCAGTTGAATTCACTGAAATGTTTTCCTTGTTGCTTGAATCCTAGAGTACTTTGCAAAATAGTTTGTTTTACTGCATTCCCAAGGTTGATACTGGAATTTTTTCAAGTGTATCACTGGGCTGCAGAATTTGTACCAATATTTACTGAAATACTTATTTTTCTACATGCACAAAGGCTACTGGCAGAGGAATTTTTTCAAACGTATTATGGTTTGCTACATGACCAATTTTTAAAAATATTTTTAACGTTTATTTATTTTTGAGACAGAGAAAGACAGAAAGAGAGAGAGTGGGGAAGGGGCAGAGAGAGAGAGAGAGACACAGAATCCGAAGCAGGCTCTAGGCTCCGAGCTGTCAGCACAGAGCCCGACGCGGGGCTCAAATTCACAAACCGCGAGATCATGACCTGAGCTAAAGTTCGACGCTCAACCAAATGAGCCACCCAGGCGCCCCCTGACTTGACCAATTTTTACTGAGATGCGCTTTATTTTGCCTGTAGTGTAGAGGAATTCCTTCAAATAGACTTTACATCATGGCTATCTTTTTTAATTCCCAGTACTCAGTGAAATACAGTGCCGGTGTTCGCTTTTATACTCCCACATGTCAGATTACCTCCTCTTCCACCAGTGTATGTGTTTTGCAGCTAGCTATATCAAAGGATCACTGACAAACACATATACATAAAATTTCCTCCAGCCAGGTAATTTTATACTAGAATTTCTCAAGATTGGCAGAATATTGCTGCATACTCAGAATTTAGGATTTCTGACCAGATTCTACTATATGTGTGCAAAATGATTTTTTTCCCTTTAAAACCACTTCATAATAACTTCTAATACCTATATTATGGGGGAAATACTTAATCCTTTATGATTTTAATATCATATACAGAGTGACCTTTTCATTTATTGTACAAAATGGGATGTATTTGAAAGTGAAAGAGGGCACTATTAAAAATGAGGCTAAGACTACAGGCATAAACTTGGAGCTGTCCTGGCCAAACTGTGACATGTAGTTATCATATAATATGCCAGCACACCTATGTCAGGAAATAAGGAATGTATACTTTTTCATAAGAAACACAAATAACCGAAGGAAATCTGGGGCATGAGACTGTGGTAGGGTCCCCTCCCTAACGAGGTGGGGAGGGGGAAAACCCCACCTCAAGGCAGCCTGGCTACACTTGTACATGACGACATCCCTCACGACCTTGCAACATGAGACCACTTAATCAGACTGCATGTTTGTGTGTTACCATATATGGGAGACAAAGAAATAGAAAACATATATTAAAAAAAAAAAAAAAAACTATGCCACATGGTGTTCAAGGCTCCGTTCTTTGGGTACGAACCTAACTGAGCAGGGCTGGCACAGATGAAGTTACTTCCTGGAAGTAAAAGCCTCGGTGTCAGGACTCTCTGTGCGACAATCTGGCTACAAGACCACAGTACGGAGAAAAATGAATACTAGAGCCCTATTTCCTACACAAATCTACAAACATACAGAATCTGGGGTACGTTGGTAAAAGGGTTCTTTGCCTTTCTTTACCTGCAGTGTTTTGAATTTTTACAAGGAAAATGTATTGATGCATTATTTGTACAGTTACGTTTAAAACTAAAAAGTGAATGTATTCCGAGGGTATAAAGAGGTTGATCGATACCCATTTTGAGTTGGCTTTTCGGCCTGCAGACACCATTGTGTCTGTTTAAATACAACAAAAGATTAGTTAACTTGAGAAATAAATAAATAAACAAATAAATAAAACGAAATGTAAAGCAGACAGGCAACAGACTACCATTTTTTCTCTAGCATAGTGTAATCTCCTCTCCAGCTTCAAAAAAAAAAGCCTCCAAACATTAGAGCTCAAAAGGTCACTGGATTGAGGCGTTTAAAACCACAGTAAACAAACTGGCACAGGTTAATTAGGCGGGAATCAATGAAACATTTTCACTCCTACCTTCCTTATCTGAACATGCAGCTTTCATTCACACCCCAGTCCTGCCTGGCTAATTACTTACTGAGCATTCCGAGTGAATGCCTCCGACTCAACCACCACTTTGTATCTGTTCCTGCACACCACCAGCTGCCTCCCCCAGCAGAATAGCTATTAATTAAGCATCTATGTGCACAGTGCTTTGCAGGTTACACAAGTGCCTCCGTGCCACTTCATGGACACAAGCTGCTCTGTGAGTAGGGAAGGCTTTCTCTCCGCTTTGCAGAGGAGCGGCACATCGGTTCGAAGTCACGCTGCGAATGAAAGGCTGATCCCGCCTAAGGCAGCACACGTAGACGCACAGGTCCCTTGAGCATTGAGGGACCATGAACATCCGCCACTAGATAATTATTTTCCGCTTGGGCCAACGGTCTAAGATCTTCCCAGGGCTTAGAGAAACCTCCACTCCAAAGGGCTGTGAAAACAGTTCACCTTTCTTTGGGAGAATTTAAACGCCAAAGGGTAGCTCAACAAGTTGGACTTTGCATTTTCCTAACTTTGGCAGGTTGTTATTTGGCTCCTGCTCTGTACCCAGAATGATGTAAGAGACTGCAGGCGAGGCAAATGTCCGTCAGCAGAGGGTAATACTTGGGCTCTGCTCCCAAGACATCGATTCGGGGAGAGGAGATTAGCACGTTGCAGGAGTACCCATGCTAGGATACGATTAGGTGCAAAAACAAATCAACTATCCTTGGAAGATGTTCTATAAAAGTTATTACAGCTCTAATTTGCCATCCTCCTTAACTTACCCTCCCACACACATATACACCCAGCCCCACCACACTTGCATTAATAGGGTAAAATAATGCTTTGCTTGTTGATGTAACTTACTACAAGTTGGTGCAGCACAAATCCCTATATACAGTGAAGTGGGTTTTGCAACAATTAAATTCATATTTTAATTGCATATAGTGTCTGCGTGATGCTTAGCCCTGAATACATGCCATGCTGAAATAAAGCCACTGCAGACATGTCAGTCAAGACTTTGGTATCCAGATTTAAGGGGACCTGTTTCAAATCCCAGCTTTGCCACTTCCAGGATGAATGGCTTTGGATGATCTTGGGCAAGAGACGCCATCTCTCTAAACCTCCGTTACCTCACATGTGAATGGGAGCTAATAAATGCACCTCCTTTCAAAAGTCATTGAGAAAACGAAATGAGGTTAAATACAGAGAGCCTTACAGGAGGTAAATGGTCAACAGTAATCACAATGAACTATTAAGAATGACTGTCTTTGAATAACTTAGTTAACAAGGGTGGCAGGTTAATATCCATCATTTCCCCAGTGTTGGACACACCTAAAAGCACAATCACCTATGGAAGTTACTTGACCACAACTCAGCGGGGGTGTTGTAACTGCCCCAGCAACACAGCAAACAACTCCTCTTCAAAGCTCAGCAGCACTTTAAACCTCTATTAGCTGCTCAGGACACCAGCACGCAGGGGATGGTTAAGGGCAGGCAATGACTCATTCTCATAACAAAATTTAAAAATATGTATTAGTAAGTAAAGATTTCACTTTTAGGTCTGTAATAAGACTCCCCTGGAAGAATGGAGGAAGAGACCTCTAGAATATTTGCCAGGATTAAAGTCCTACATATCGGGGCGCCTGGGTGGTTCAGTTGGCTAAGCGTCTGACTCTTAACTTTGACTCAGGCCATGATCTTGCAGTTTGTGGGTTCAAGCCCCATATGGAGCTCGGTGCTGACAGCATGGAGCCTGCTTGGGATTCTGTCTTCCTCTCTCTCTGCCCTTCCCCCCCCCCTTTCTCTCTTCCTCTCACAATAAATAAAATTAGTTTTTTAAAAAAGTGTTTTAAAGTCCTACATATTAGTAATGAAGAATTTAATTACTTGCATACTTCAACCAGCTTGTTAAAAATAAGCATTGCAAATTACCACAAATACCCCTTGTTGGCTGAAAGTTACTTGCCCAGGTTACTTCACTGCATGTAATTTCTTTGTAGTGAACTAGATTTCACCTCAGCCATAATTACTTGATTCCCGTAACAAAGCTATCTTTCCTGGTATGCACTAGTTCTAAAATACAGAAGGGTAACATCTTATGAACTTGTACAGCTTCGAAATGCCATGGTCTGGGGGCGCCTGGCTGGCTCAGTTGGTGGAGTGTGACTCTTGATTTCACGGTTGTGAGCCAAGCCCCATGATGGGTGTAGAGACTGCTTAAATATAAAACCTTCAAAAGAAAGAAAAAGAAAAGAAAAGAAAGGCCACGATCTGAATGACTCCATTTCTGGTTAGATTTTCAATAGCAAACGGCTGTTTTGTGCTAAAAGATCAGGTAACCAGGCCCAACCACACGGGTTACAAAACAAGCCCTTTGGCCAAAAGCAGCAGATTCAAGGTGGGCTCAAGTCAGCGCTGAGATGTGCCACCACTTGTCTGTCAACAAATAACACCTGTGCCTGCAGAAAGTGGGTGGAGGGAGGTCACCTGAATCTAAAGACGTTCTGTGACTCCCATCTCCTTGATGAACTCAGCAGAGGTGTGCTGAGCCCGGGCTGGGGCTGAGCACTGGAAGGGGAAGAGCACAGAGGATTCGGGAGCCTCTCACTTAGCATCTTGGGAAGGGAGCACGTGCTTGGCATCAGGCAGCATTTTTTACCTCCTGTGCGAAGACCAGAAACACCGGGACTGCCGATTCCCAGCCCCACTGGGAGGGGTTCCGAGTCTGCGTGTCATTTTTATCAAAGTATACACAGCAGAGTTCCAAAATCGAGGATTTTACATACACACACACAGCGAAGTGATGACGATCCCCTCACACAGTTACCTTGCTGATGAGAGCACCTGAAATAAATCTGGGGCTCTGATACAGTCCATGAGGGCTGCACTTAATAATCCTGCATTGAATCCTGGCATCTGTGTTTTTAACTTGGGCCTCCCGTGTTCTTTTCCGGGAGGGCTGGGGGCCACAGGTTTACAAGGGACGACTGGGGTAGCACAGTTGTCACCTCAAATGAGGTCACTGGGCTGATAAATGCATTCAGCCAATCAATAAGCATTTACCCGGCAGGTGAATGGGCTGTGCCGTGTGCTCTGGATAAGAGGTTGACAACACAGGGCGCCTGGGAGGCTCAGTGGGTTAAGCATCCGACTTGGGCTCAGGTCATGATCTCACAGTCCGTGAGTTCGAGCCCCACATCAGGCTCTGTGCTGACAGCTCAGAGCCTGGAGCCTGTTTCAGATTCTGTGTCTCCCTCTCTGCCCCTCCCCCACTCATGCTCGCTCTCTTTTTCTCAAAAGTAAACAAACATAAAAAAAAAGAACTTGACAGCACGTTGTCCCTACCCTCACGGGACATGCTCCCCTCACCACCACCTGCCCCATAAGGCAGAAGGCACGCAGGTGAGTGGAGAGTGAGCGCCTTTGGACACCAGAGAGTGTATTCACCTATGCCAAGACCTTTCCAATGCACGGAGAAAAACCCAACTCAAAAAAGCTTTAAAACAAGAAAATGTACTGAGACTCACACGACATGACGATCCAGGACTTCTCTTTCTCCATTTCTGGGCTCTGCTGTACCTAACTGACAGCGGGAGCCAGGAGCCCAAACAATATCATCAGAGGTCAGTCTGTGCTTCGGGGTGGGAGAGGCCGCAGCAACTCAAGAACTTAACCCGCAGCTGAAGCAACCCCGGCAGAAGAATTTCCGGGAGGAGCTCGAGGAGAAAAGTTGAAGACAGGATGCTAATTGGCCCACTTCGACCAATGACTGTGGGCAAAAGGATGGCGGCCTTTTGATTGGTCGGGTCCAACTGATTGAGGAGGTCAGCGCCTTGGAGGGTTGGGGATGGGTTTCTCATCAAAAAGGGGAGTGGGCGTCATTCTCCAAAGTAAGGGATGCTAGCAAACAGGGACTATTTTATTTTATTTTTAATGTTTATTTACTTTTGTGAGAGAGAGAGAGAGAGCGAGCGAGCGAGCGAGCGCACAAGCACATGCAAGGGAGGCTGAGAGAGAGAGGGAGACACAGATCCTGAAGCAGGCTCCAGGCTCTGAGCTGTCAGCGCAGAGCCCAACAAGGGGCTCAAACTCACAAACCGCAAAATCATGACCTGAGCTGAAGTCGAACACTTAACCGACTGAGCCACCCGGGCGCCCCCAAGACACAGACTTTTAACTCTAGAGAACACAAGGATGGTGACCAGAGGGGAGGTAGGTGGGGATAGGGGGGAAACAGATGATGCACCTGTCGTGATAAGCACTGAGTGATGGATAGAATTGTTGAATCACGATATCGGACTCCTGAAACTAATATAACACTGAGTGTTAACTATACTGGAATTAAAATTAAAAAAACTTAATTACAAAATATAGTAAAACCAAAACCAACCAAACCAACCACTGAATGATAAGCAAGCACTGTGTCCTAGGGGTGAGGGATTCGTGCTTTCTCGGGGTACAGGTTCACCAAGCACCTTGCCAGGGGCATCCTATACTCAAGGAAATACAGTAGCTCACCTGTCTCTTGGGCTTTGTCTAAATCCCAACAGTGTAAAATCTCACTGTTGTGATCTCTCTGATTCTCAGTTGAGAAAATTTAAGGCTCAGAAGATTCTTAAATTTTTTTTTTTAGTGTTTATTTACTTTTGAGAGAGAGAGAGAGAGAGAGACCGAGCACAAGTGGGGGAGGAGCAGAGAGAGGGAGACACAGAACCCAAAGCAGGCTCCAAGCTCCAAGCTGTCAGCACAGAGGCCAACACAGGGCTCGAACTCACGAACTGTGAGATCATGACCTGAGCCGAAGTTGGATGCTTAACCGACCGAGCCAATCAGGGCCCCAAACAGGAACAATATTAATAAGACACGAAGTGCTTGGTGCCGGCTGCCGAGGCCGGCTCACACGGGGACCATTAACCCCAGAGTGCACGACCGGGTGGGAGCCAGAAGTAGAATTACGCCGGCTTGTCAGGCTAGGGGATTCGGAAAGCGATACAAGGTAGGAGGTGCCCCAACAATTGTCGGTAAATCAATCTACAGCAGAACAGTACTGGCTTTCTTATAGTCACTGTGTTTACTTTTAAACCCTTAGGCCTCCTCTGTAGACTCAAAAAATACAATAGCCTGGGTCATCTGGTGCCAGCATTAGTCATCTGGCCCTCAGGACCGTGCTATTCATAACATGGCACCCTCTGACATCCGTGATTAGAACAGCACCTATGAAAGCAAGTATTTCAACAGGCTCTTCTTCCTTTTTTGCAGATGTAGGCAGTTTTGCATTACCTTTGGTTTCCACTGTGGTGCTCTGTGTCACATGGTGTGACCCCCCCACCCCACCCCCAAAACAGGCTCACAGATAACGGCCCACCTAGCCCTGGGAAGCAGCGCTTAGGGTGGCCCACCCCAGTGGGGTGGTGAATGCCCGGGTGTCTAGAAGCAGACCCATGTGCACAAGGAGAAACACCGCTCCAGAGTTTATGTGGGTTTGGGGATTCGATCCACAGCTGAGGAAGGTGAGGGCAGCTGGGAACCATGAACTAACGGAATTCCTTGACTGCGGTGTCCCCTGACCTTAGAAAGGACGAAAGCTGCCTTTCAGAAAACAGGCCTGAGTTCTTTAAAGTGGTCAGTTTTCAGCTGAGACGTGAGAGGAACACAAATGACTTTCCGCTCTGCCCACAGGCGGCCTGGCCTCGTTACTTACTAGGTCGACAGATCAGAAACACTAATGTACGCGCCAGAAAGGAGTGTTCACTCTTAGAGGGAAAAACAGCGCTCATTCACAAATATTTCTTGAACTCCTGTTTCGTGCAAGGCGTGAGGGACACGGCAGTAAGACAAAGTTCCTGCCCTCACGGAGTTTCCAGGCGCAAGACAGAATTGCAACGGCTATTACAGTTGTGATAAAGGCTGTGAAAGACAGGCAAGTGCTCTAAGAGTTTGTAGCAGGAAGACCACATCTCACCTGTTGGGATCACGGAAGGAGGCCACCGGAAGAAGAGACCTGAAGCTGAGACATGAAATAAACAGTAGACCCACAGTGGGGGAGGGGTGTGAGAAGCTTGAAACCCCGGAACAGGCAAGAAGCTGGTACAGCTTGGGCAGAGAAGGGAGTATGCTGGGAGATGAACTTGAAGCTACTGTAAGCAGGGGCCGGAGCAGGCAAAGCCTTGGGCTCACACTAAGGATTTTCAGCCTAAACCTAAGGAGAGTTTTGAGCAGGGACGTGAATAGATTTACATCTTTTTTTTTTTTTTTTTGGTTTATTTTATTTATTTTGAGAGAGGGAGAGAGCAAGGGAGGGGCAGAGAGATAGGGAGAGAGAGAATCCCAAGCAGGCTCCACACTGTCAGTGCAGGGCCCGATGTAGGGCTCAAGCCCACAATCTGTGAGATCATGACCTGAGCCAAGATCAAGAGTTGGACGTTTCACCGACTGAGCCACCCAGGTGCCCTGACATAGATTTACATCTTTATAGGATCAGTCCACTTGTGGAGAATGGATTGAAGGGAGGCAGGAGGGGATGTAGTGGAAGAGAAAAGGGGATATTATTGGAACCCAAGGCAGAGAGGTAACACCTGTTCACTGCACAACTTTGAGGCTTGAGTAGAAGTTAAAATCGATGGGCTTCAAGGTGGGTCAGGTGTGTCAAGTTAAGGGGAGGCAGGGATCAAAGAGTATCCCAGATTACTGGCATAAGAAACTCAATGGGTCTTGGTAACATTTACTAAGAAAGAAACCCTGGAAGAATTTGGAGAGATTGTGAATTCATCTTGGATATGCGCACTGAGAGTGTGTGTGATGTATCCAGGCAGAGAAGCCGAGGTACTTGGATAGATGGGGCTGGAACTCTATTTAGTGGTCTCTGTTTGGCACAGAGATGCAAATGAAAGCCAGGGGCTTGGACAAGATCACTTAGGGAGAGAAAGTATGGTATTAGAAGAGGGTCTAGGACTGAGCACTGAAGAAATATTCCACTTACAACCAGTGTGGAGGAGAGGATAAAGGAAGCCAATGAGACATATAGGAGTGTGGTAGCAGGCTCCAACATGGACCCCAGTGATTCCCCAGCCCTTGGTCTTTATGTGCTGTGTAGCCTCCCACATGGGATAGCGCTAACCTGGGTAGCCAATGCAGTAACGTGGAAATGACCGTGCACGACTGAGGTTGTGGCTACAAAACCTTTTAAGACTTCAGAGACCTAAGGTGGTCCCTAAAAAAGTTGTTCAAATAATAAGGGTTATTGTCCCTCAGCAGTCTGAGCAGCGGCCCAAGGCAAAGAAGGACTTATCTCCAAGAAATATGTGGGTGTGGCTTTTGCCTAATGGAGTGAACTGGAGTAAGACTCAGAGGAGACACACAGAGTTCAAAAATAATTATATTTGCATTACCATTATCAGCTTGGACTGAAAGAGATACACTACAAAATGTAAAGAGGGCTTTATATCCCCCAAATTCTACTGGGTGGTAATGGGCTGAGAACATGTTAACTGTCTATCTACACGGGCTACCTTTCACTGAAAGGAAAAATGACTTAGAGGATGGAACCAAGAGTCCAGCCTCCAAGCTGGCACCCAACATTCCCCACCTTCTGGTATCCACACCTTTGGGTACTTCCTTCCTCCCCACACTGAATTAGACTGACCTGTGTAACCAGTATACTGTGGAGTTGCCAGCGTGTGGTGTTTGAGGATAAGCCGTCAAAGCCATTGCAGCTTCCACCCTGCTCTCCTGGATCACCTGCTCTGGGGAAAACCAGCTACCATGTCGTGAAGACATTCAAGCAAGCCTACGGAGGTGCCCGCATGGTGAGGCATTGAGCCTCCTGCCAATGGTCGTGTGGGTGAGCCATCCTGGGCGGACCCTCCAGCTTCCGTCAGGCTTCCAGAGGACTGTCGTGCCAGATACCATGGGATGACCCTCATGAGGGACTCCAAGCAAACCGACGCAGTTAAGCCGCACCAAAATACCTGACCCGTAAAAGCCAGGAGGTGATGTTTGTTGTTTTAAGATATGTCTTGGGGGTACTGTGTTAACATGATACCCCTTAGTGTAATTCGTAGCATGTCTTAGGGTAATGCAACAGATCATTAATACAAGGAGAAAGACCAAGAGTGAGCTATGAACGGCAGATGAGCTCGTTTCAAGGGGACAGTGGACATGGGTATAAGTGGTGAGGGACAGCCGAATGTCTCTTCCCTGGATGACAACAAGGCCCAGATAGCCATCCTTAGTTTCATGTGGAAAACAAGAAAACCCCCACTACACTCAGTCTACTTGGTGCGAGAAAACTAAGAAGTATCTATCACTGTTCTCCAGGACCTCGTTGAAAACATGTTCTGCAAGTCTGCGATGCCTCTCAAGGACACTGCATAGATGTCTTGCTGAACTTATCCACTCTTTCAGTGGCCTTCTTGTGCAGATACGTCATGCCATTAGTGGGCTGTACGTGAGCAGGGGAGCCCGTCGTGCAGCACCTGGACTGCTGGACTTGCCTAGGTGCTCATACAAGCGAACTCCAGGCTACAGCAAAAGCTTCTTAAGATAGAAAAAGACTCCGAAAACCTTTTACCAAAAATGCTCACCACCACCTCATATTTATGTTTTAATTTATCTTTGAAAGTACTTTCACAACATCTTATTTTACGCTCACAACCACCCGTGTGAGGAGGGTGGGTGGGTGGGTTTGTAGAAAAGGCAGATACGGGTCATTCCCAAATGAGGAAACAGGCTTCAATTGCTTGGTTAAGGCCACACAAACCATTCATGGTTGCAGGTCTCCTGGTATCAGGTTGAGTGCTTTTCTCCAAAAGATCCAGGCAGCATTAACCAGGGACTATTCACCTGGCACCTTCTTTCTACAAATAATCTCAAAACAGCTCGAACGTCACCTTCTGCAGCAATCTATCTGCCTTATGCCTTAATACTGGCTTTTCTGAAACTGGAATTGTGGAAGGGGTGAAGATCCTCTGTCTTCTTTCCACATTGGTTCCTATGCAACTGTACAAACTGAATGTCTTACACAGCAGTCCTCAGGAGTGGCTGGACAGTAATGACACCCTTCAAAACATTCCTCATTGGAAGCTGCCTTCAGAGAACAAAACCTCTTTCCGGAAGAAAAGCAGTCTATTAGTTCAGAGTTATGTTTCATTTTTGAATTACAAATAGCATCATTCCCTTGACCATCTTCCTTAATCGGATTTTTAGCCGTTTCCTAAATGTTACTCTATGCTCAGAGACCAAAACTTTACAAACACTGAGTATATGCAAACGTGCTGGTTACAGACTCTGAGGGGCTTACCCCAAAGACATTCCAGAAAGGTTAGAGCGATAGCACTAACAGAACACTAACACCTCTGAACAGAACTCCTCTGAGGAAGAAAACCCTCATAAGGGTTTGTATCAGGAATGTATGGCAATGATATTAATTAAAATAATGACTTGTCTGTGTTGAGTGGCACTTGATATGTCTTGTCTAATTTAATCCTCAAAAGAATCCTATGAGGTAAGACACAGTTCTATTTGTTTAAAAATCAAACCTTACCATGTGATCACACAGGTGTAACGCCCTTATATCATAAAGGGCAAAGAGTAATTCCTAAAAACTATAGGAATGAATGGCTCATATAATGTCTCTCAAAAGCTTCCACCTCCTCAGAGGGTTGGTCTGTAGGGATCTGACCCAATTTGGTGGTTTTCACACATTTTCAAGCCTGTTAGTGTTTTGCCACTCCTGTATCAGTGCACATTTTAGTCTACTGTAACTGGATAGAGATAGTAGAGGACAGAAGTAAGTACATTTTTGACTTCTGAGAAACTCAAGACATTTCCAATTTTCCTCATCTCGCTCTGTGGCTCCAAAATGACTTCTATTGTACCCATCAAAAGGAGGAAGACACACAAAACCGCATCTCAAACTGATCTTTGCTTCTTTTTTTCTCCTATGATGGTTTGTTTGGTCCAAGAAGGTAAGAAATGAAGACTTCATCCAAGAATCTGTTCTTTTATTTCTTTTCTTTTTTTTTTTTAAGTTATTGATTCATTTTGAGGTGGGGTGTGGGGAGAGAGAAGGAGAAAGAGAATCCCAAGCAGTCTCCCTGCCATTCGAGCTCACAAACCGTGAGATCACGACCTGAGCCGAGATCAAGAGTCGACTAAGTCACCCAAGTGCCCTTCCAAGAATCTATTAAGTAGCAATTTGAGGAGCCAAGATTTGCTACCAGGTATCCATTTGTATCTAACTATCTAGATATTGATGTAGATTTATTTAGATAGACATAGATACATTGTTTAATACTGTGTTTCTTGAAAACCATCTCACCAAGTGTGATCCGATCTGTGTTTCTAGCTCCCTCAGAGTGATCGAGCCACAGGAGAAGGCAGCCATATGAGAACCACTATGACCAAGAGGAAGACCGTCAGTCCATCCCAAACAAGACACCCGGAGGCATGACCCCCAGGACTTCTGCCGTGGCCATGTGCCTTAAACCAGTCGACTACTTCCTGGAGGTCAAATGGCTGAGCCTCGTAACCCAGCTCCTTCTTGGCCTTCTCTAGACTAAAGTAATGTGTGACGCCAGTTTTGTAAACTTCTGTGCGGGTGAGGAAGGGCTGGAAGTTGTAGAGCCGACCAAAAAGGAAGTGAGCCATTTCTGTCAGGAAAGCAAAACAGTAGATGAGGGTCAAGGGCAGGCGGATGGATGGGAACCTGTAGCCCAGGCCCTCAACCAGAGGCCGGAGGAACTCAAAGTTGTTCACGGGTCTGCCGTCCGAAATGAAGTAGGGCTGCCCAGAGGCCACGTGGCCCTTGGCAGCTGTCAGGGCCTCTGAGGCCAGAATGTGAGCCTGGACCAAGTTATCCACGTGGACAAATTCAACCAGGCTCCCAGGATCCCCATACACAAACTTGAAGAGACCCCTCTCAATGTAGCTCACTATCCTGGGAAGGTGCCTTTGTTCTCCAGGCCCGTAGATGCCAGCCGGCCTCAGAGCACAGGTTCTCAAGACACCATCACTTCTTACCAGGGCAGCACCATTGGCCTCCAGCACTTTCTTTTCTGCAATAGATTTGGTCCGAGAGTAGTGATCAGGATGGAGGTGAAGAGGTAGGTAAGGCAGAGATTCATCTCCATTTCTGATAACTTGACCTCCAAAGATGACATTGAAAGTGCTAGTGTAAACTAACCTTGGCACCCCTCTCCTCCTGCAAACCTGGAGGATGTGGTCTGTGCCCCCGACGTTGACTTCTTCAATCAGGCTTCGATTCAGCTGCTCCCGCCCCGACATGCCGTAAGAGGCGATATGGAACACACATGCAATGTCCACATCCTGGAAGGCTTTCTCCACATCACAGAGGTGGCGAATGTCTCCGTGTATAAACTGGACTCCCTCTGGCAAGGGATGAGCAGGGCTTTTGATGTCAAAGAGAATCACGTGGAATCCTTTCTGGTTCAGAGCACAGCCTAGGCTGAAACGAGGAAAAGCAAGTTAGATCGAATCGTGACTAAGCTATGCCTGACGAAAACCACATAGAATAATTTACCAATCAATGTGGGGCTGACCCAAGTCTTCTGGGCTTATCCTGAGTCCCCTCGCTTTACATGTTCATTGTGCAACAATCCCTTATGTAAGCACGCAAATATTCAAAACTGAGGATCCACATATCCTTGCTTCTTCTATCTTCTCACATAGATGGCAGCAACTACGGGTTCCATTTTCCCCCTCTGTTTTAGGACCCACCATCCATTCTTTGGGACATTCATGAATGATAACGGAGCTGCAAAGGAATAACTTATTATTTGGGGGCACCCGGGTGGCTCAGGCACTTGAGCCTCAGACTCTTGGTTTCGGCTCAGGTTGTGATCTCATGGTTCGTGAGTTCAAGCCCAGCATCGGGCTCTGTGATGACAGCGTGGAGCCTGCTTGGGATTCTCTCTCTCTCCCTCTCTCTCTCTCTCTCTCTCTCTGCCCTCCCCTGCTCACTTTCTCTCTCTCTCTCTTTCAAAAACAAATAAATAAACATTAGAAAAAAGAGTAAGTATTATTTTAAAATGGTTTTGGTGGGCGCATTATCTACACCCGCCCCCAATTTAATGCCTTTACAAAGAATCTTTCTTAAAGTAGTATATATCTGTAGTTCTGAATTTCAATGTCTGAGCAGTGGGCAACCTAGTTCATTTCTGGTTTAACACTGTTCAAATGAGTAAAAGTCTACACTGTACTCATGTCAGAGTCAAAAGCTGTCATTTTTTTCCCAGCAACTACCAGTAAAATAATTCCAGAGACGTGTTTATCGATGCACTGACCGGAAACCAAAATAGCCACCTCCTCCTGTAATAAGGACCGTTTCCTTCGGGGATTTGCGGGAGTCCATAGGTGGCGGTCAGGAGCTCACTGGACCTAGTAGAAAGAAATGCAACAATGTTACTGACCCTGCCTGGCCTAGTGCTGCATCAGAAAAGGGGAGCTGATAACAAGGCTCATGAAGACTCAGCAGAACGCCCGACAGAGGACGGGCACTCCGCGATGTCATTTCTCACACTTCCTTTGCTTGGAGCTCTAAGGTCTGGGGATTGGTTGTCCCATGACCTTTCCACGCACCAAGGTCACATCTCTCAAAAGCACAGGGTTGCGGAAATGCTTGACGAGTTCTTCTGCATAACCGTACTAAGTACCTGAGATCGCCAGGAAAGCTAACCGGTCCACCATGCAGAGAGAGGTCAGTTGGTGGGACAGCTACGGAGGCTGTTTCTAAACACAGTGGATGTCAGTCACTGATATTTCAACCCAGACTTCCTCCCTGTATCTCCGTGATGTGGTGGCAATCTCCCTCCCTGACTTCATCTGGCGTTCTCCCGCCGCCCGCTGGACTCCCTTTGAGATGCCAAGCCCGTCTGCAACTTGAGGGCTACACACACCTTCTATTTCACCTTAGTGGGAAGGGCTGTTCTTTGCCCGGCTGTACCTTTCCTAATCGCTAGGTCTGCCTGAATGTCACTTGCTCAGTCAGGGATGCTTCTCTGATTGCCCTAAGGGAGAGCCCCTGACCTTAAATACTGCTGTTGTTTCTTCCTGGCACATCTTATCACCTGAAAGTATCTTTTTTTGTTTTAAACTATTGCTCTCCTTACAATAGAACGTAAGTTCCACGAGAACTGAGACCTTCTGCCTTTTCCACTGACATGTCTTTTCCAGAACCTACCACATGGCAGATGTTCAACAAATATTTGTTGAATTTACGGGTGATTTTGAACACTGTGAAATACACCCAGTTGAGTAAAACTGTTTTGGGCACAAATGATGCAGGGCTCTGCAGTGTGTAAGAGTCATCGCTGTGTAAGTCAAAGAACACTGCCGCTTTCTTTTCTTTCTTCCTTTAGCATTGCCATTTTCATTAAACTTCTCTCCTAAGAAATTCTGAGGGGTGCCTGGGTGGCTCAGTAGGTTAAGCATCTGACTCTAGATTTTGGCTCTGGTCATGATCTCACAGTTTGTGAGCGTGAGTCCCGCATCGGGCTCCATGCTGGCAGCGTGGAGCTTGCTTGCGATTCTCTAAGTAAATAAACAAACAAAAGTCTGGGTTACGGAATGAAAACAACACAAAGCTACATGAGACGGAACTCCTGCATTCTGGAACTGACGATGGAGTGAGGCTTTTGGAAGCAGCTAAACTACAAGGTGAAGAGGAGGAAACAAGATTGCTGTCACGTGTCGGTGTAAGCAAGGTGCCGTGGGAGCACCGAACTGGGCGTGGAGAGAAACTGACTCTGAAGAGCTCATCAGAGAAGACTTCACTGCGAAGTGGGCATCAGAGCTGAAGGGTGACGACAAGAGGACTGAGACGGGCTGAGGGAGCATGACTAATGAACAGAATCGTGACAGGAAAGGCGTGTTGGGCAATTAATACAGTGATTCAGGCGGGAGAGATAGGCTGGGGTCAGCCTGGAGACACCTCTGAGCTCCTGAAGGGGAACGTGAATTCTATTCTGCAGACAACCCAACAGCCCCGCGCCCTCTGGTCCTTGCAAAAGATCAAACTTTTCCCGGAGGGAAGGAGAGCCTGGAAACCGGCAAGGTCTGGGTAAGAGGTGATGGGGCTGTGCTAGAGGCCTATCAGTGAGGACGCAATGCCAGGGTGCTCTGCTGAAATCAGGACGTGAGCCGGCGGCGAGCAACTGAGTGAGGCCGCAGTGGGCCACACCCAGGCGGAGTCTGAGGGGTGTGCCATCATTAACCCAAGCGACACACACAGGCTTTGAAAACGTTCTGTTTGGTTAATAGAGTTCTGATTAATAGGATGCCAGATAACAAGGCCTAAGATTTTTTAAAAAATTTTTAATGTTTATTTTTTTTGAGAGAGAGACTGAGCAGGGGAGGGACAGACAGAGCGGGAGACAAAGAACCCGAAGCAGGTTCCAGGCTCCAAGCTGTCAGCACAGAGCCCGACATTGGGCTCGAACCCACGAACTGTGACATCATGACCTGAGCCAAAGTCCGACGCTCAACTTAACTGAATCAAACTGACTGAACCACCCAGGCGCCCCAAGGTATTCTTAGTATCTCCACAAGAATTCCACGGTAAGGGATTCAGAAAATGGACCAGGCCTCAGAGTCCAATTAAGAAAATTCCAACAGAAATTCTCCCTAATCTCTTAATTATTCTGTTTTTGAAACCACCCACTCCGGACCAGTCACAGGACCACAGGTCAGTCATGGCACATGTGCACATTAATCATGCTGGGAATGTACAAGTGCACGTTATTAATGCTTCAGGGGACCTGCCAGGTCTATTCACCCTCCTTCTCATCAGCTTCCAACTACTGCCACAAGGATCTGAGGGGAGAACTTGTATGACTGACCTGATCAAGGGGTCAGACGAGAAAGGTGGCAATGAACAGGGGAAAAGTAATGATGGGGCAAGACATCGAGGAAAAGAAGCCTATCCACCAGGTGGGTAAAACCTTCACAGATCACCAGCCATTAACATCCCCACCCGGAGCTGCCTTCTTGCTTCCTGGCTCCCTACATCAAAAAGCACAGAAAAAAACACAAAAAACACAAAACACTGCAGTAAACACATCTCCCGGAAAACTGCAACAAACTTCCAAGAACACTAAGCCAGAAGGGAGAAGAAGCATATACAGTTTTTCTTCAACTAGCTGCCCGACTTTTACATTCTTCATGGCTTCTGTTTTATTAATTAGTTACCATCTGATTCCTCCTGAGGCTGGGCACTCAGGCCAATGTTTACAATCACAATTACTTTAAGGCTCTTTCAAAACCCAGCTTAGTAATTGCTTTTCTCTGGGTGGAGGGGGGAAGGGTCACATCTGACCTGAGCAGTCATTCTATCAGATATGGGTTAAAGTTAAGTACGTGATCCAAAAAAAGGAATCTTAATTACAAACAGGAAAAAATGAAATTTAAATCCGCCTGACCTCTTGATAATACTAAGATAAAGTGAGGGTAATAAAGTTGACATCTCACAGGGAAGTTATGAGAAAACTCATAAAAATGACTACGGGTACCTTAGACTTACAAAGACCTAATTAAATGCGAAGGATCAGTAATAAGAACCTTAGATTATGCACACAGTTCCTTCATCCCTTGAGTTCAAGTTGATGACGTTACTAACCCTCTGGTATTATAATGTAATATACAAATCTAGGTGCCACTGGAGTCCACAACAGATAGGAGAATTGAAGACTGCTTTCATAAAAATAAAATTTTACTACGTTTGCTTTAAGCAAGATAAAATAACTCCAAGTAGTTTAACCCTGTGATGGTGTGTTTTAAATTACTGCCCAAGTACTACCTAGAGGCAAAAGGTAACTGTGTTCTTACTGGATTGAGATCAGGAAAATACATTGAGGCTAGAGGGTTTAGAAATGGTACTGTTCAAATCCCATGCGTGATCTAAAAATTATTTGTGTTTAATATCAAGCAAAGCAATAAAGATGTTGTTAAAGATAAGGAGAGTAACCCTGATACAGGTGAAGGGGGTGGGAGGTATACAACCTAAAAGGCCAAATACACTTGGAAAGAAAATTAACTGGAAAGTCGATATACTCATAACAGAGAGTAGCATTGTGGTTACTGGAGACTGGGGGTTGGAGGAAATGAGCCGGCACAAATTTCCAATAATAAGAGAGAGTAAGTTCTGGAGAACTAGTATACAGCAGTATATGTGACTACAGTCAACAACACTGTATTATATACCTGAAACCTGCTAAGAGTAGCTCTTGAAAGTTCTCAGCACACACGCAATAATTATGTGAGGTGCCTGAGATGTTAACATACTTTATTTTGGTTATTTCACAGTATAACAAATCATCACATTGCAAACCTTAAATTTACAGTGTTAGGTAAATTATCTCAATAAAGCTGGAAGAAAAAAATATCTTAAACTACCCCCCCCCAC
>NW_024412421.1:31828658-31919936 GCF_014898765.1 Herpailurus yagouaroundi
GTGCTCAGCTCAGTCAGTACTGCTGGGATGGATGATGGATGATAGGTGGATGGATGATGGATGAGGCTCCATGAAACTACTGAATAGTCACTCTCCAGGTCTTTTCAACTCTCTAGCTCGGAGTCTCCACGTTTATGTATGTCTATATGTTTTCCCGTGTCCCTGATTTACCCTAGTTTTTTTCCGGTTCCAGGTGTGAGGGAATGAAAGCAAGACACCAGTAGCGTCTGCTACGCATCAGAATCCTTTAAAAAAAAAAAAAAAGTTTTTTTTATTATTAAAAAAATTTTTTAATGTTTATCTTTGACAGAGAGAGAGAGAGACAGAGAGAGAGCGAGCATGACCTGGGGAGGGACAGAAAGAGAGGGAGAGACAGAATCCAAAGCAGGCTCCAGGCTCTGAGCTGTCAGCACAGAGCCCAACACAGGGCTCGAACTCATGAACCGTGAGATCATGACCTGAGCTGAAGTGGGACTCTTAATGGACTGAGCCACCCAGGTGCCCCTAAAAAAATTTGTTTATGTTTATTTATTTTTGAGATAAAGCATGCACAAGTGAGGGGCAGAGAGAGGGGGACAGAGTTTTCTAAAGTAGGCTCTGCGTTGACAGCAGACAGCCCGATGCGGGGCCCAAACTCAAGCCACGAGATCATGACCCGAGCCAAAGTTGGATGCTTAGCCGACTGAGTAACCCAGGAGCCCCAGTGCTGTGCTTTTTAAGGGTGCTCCATGTTGGGTTGCGGAGGAGTGGGGATTCTGTCCAACCCCACTGATTCCCTTCGACACAGCTCCTGAAGTGGCTTGTGACCTGAGCCCTAAGGAACAAGTAGGAGGTGGCCCAAGGAGAAGAGAAGAAAGGAACATTTTGGTGGAAAAAATAACAGGGCAAAAGCATAGAGTCAGGATTGAATGCCACATGCCTGAGGAATAAAGAGGCACTGCAGGCTAACGATATTTGTGGAGATCGAAAGGAGAGGAGAGGAAGAGGAAAAGGGAGACACAGTTCTGTATAGTACTCAGACCAATTAATCTGAAGGGAAAGACCATTGTCTACATTGGGACTGTCCAGGAGGATTCAGCAAGACAGCAGAAGTCTGTAGGTGGGAGAGGGCATGATCCAGACCCCCATATTCCACCCTTTTCTCAGAATTAACCTCTTGACTGCTGCCGGAGCTTCCTCAGAGCTCGGCTGTGGTTTCAGGACACCACAGCATCCGAAAACACTGATACACTTTGAGGGTGTCTGTCTGCCCCTCGAGATCGTTTCTCCAGGAGGCCACACTTTCAGGAGTGGTGGTGTGCAGACAGGATATGTTGTGATCAGCTAGGAGGTGTCATGTTAATGTCTCACCTATAGTATAGTAGTGAGCGTGAAGTGATGAATAACTTACCTTTCTAGTCTTTAGGCTTAGAGCAAGTAGAGCAAGGAGGTAAGGAACAGACCTTAGAGTCAGAGCGGTGGGGATTGGAACCCTGGCTCTGTATAGAAGAGTCCCGAACTGATGAAATGAGGTGAGGTCTGTGTCCTCCTCAGACCCCTCCTGGGCAATGTTAGCTGCTTTTGTTATAGATCATCTTCAAGACTACGTGTGCAAAACTTGGGCGGGAATATTCACATCAGCATTATTCATAAGCGCTCCAAAGAAGAAGTAATCCAAATGCCCATCAGTGGGTAAATGGATAAATAAAATGTGGTCTGTCCATACGAATAGAGTATTATTCACCTGTAAAAAACAACCAAGTACAGGTCTTCCTCGACTTGCAGTGGGGTTATGTCCTGATGAAGCCATCGTAAATTGAAAATATCGTAGGTCGAAACTGCATTTAATTCCCCTAACCTACTGAACATGACAGCTTAGCCTCCCCTCCCTTAAATGTGCTCCGAATACTTACAATGGCCTACAGTCGGGCAAAATCATCTCACATAAAGCCTATTTTATAATAGTGGTGAGTGTCTCGTGTAATTTGTCAAATACTGTACTGAAAGTGACAAACGGAACTGTTGTAGGCGGACAGACGGTTGTGTCTCGGTTGTTCCCCCTCCTGATCGCGTGGTCGACTGGGAGCTTTGGCCTGCTGCTGCTGCCTGGCATCACGAGAGAGGATCATCCAAAAAATTGGTAGCCTGGGAACAGATCCTTATTCCCGATTCCCAATTCCAAGTGTGGTTTCTACCCAAGGCCCATGGCTTTCTCACCATCAGAAAGTTGAAAAATCGAAAGTCACACCCCTGTAAGTCTGGAGTCAGGGGCCGTCTGTAGTGATATGGGCTACCACATGGATGGCCCTAGAAAACATTATGCTCGTGTTTTTACTAGCCAGCTTCAGAAGCCAGTCACACAAGACCACATACTGCATGATTTCACGTATGTGACATGTCCATAGGCAAATCCATAGAGACAAAAAGCCGATTGGTGGTTGCCAGCGGCTGGGAGGTTTGGGGTGAGATGGGGAGTGACTGCTCATGGGTACAGAGTTCCTTTCTGCAGTGACGCAATGTGGTGATGGCTGCACACCTGTGCGAATACTAAAAACCACTGATTTGTATCCTTTAAATGGGTGGTTTTTATGATATGTACATTAGACATCTCCATACAACTGTCATTAAAAACAGATTACACCTACAATATTGTCAGTCTCATTGTAATTGCAATGTTGTCTGAGCAGGAGAGGACAGGATGGCCCATCATCCTGGACATGCCCACAGAAGCATGTCATAGGAGGCAGAATCAATTCAGGTAAAAGTTGAGGAACCATTGCCTTAGGGAAATAAGCATAATTCTCCTTTCCACCATCTCAATATGGAGGCTTTGGGCCCCCCCCCCCCCCCCGCCCCGGATGCTGCTGTCACCTTCCTCCTTCTCAGGGCAAGGAGGAGAGAGTACAAAGCAGAAGGAAAAGTAAGGTTTGAATAATAAATGCTTTCCAATTAGCTGCCCTGAAAACTGAGAGTCGGCTTGTATTAATCTTCATGATCAAATTACTTCATTTTGTCTCTCGTCTAACTGCTCGGGTAATTTTATGCCAGGATTATTTTAGTCATTCTAATTATGCAGGCATCAATATTTAGTGGGTGTTTACCTAACCCACTGCATACCCAGAGGTGTTCTTCCCTCAGAGACCATGGCAGTACAATATAATATGAGTAGGCATGCAAGGTATAGAAATGAAGTCCCTTTGAGTTCTCCCTCCTTGTTTGTAAGGAACGTTCAGGTGGTGTTTCTTGAAAGAACAACGTGTGTCCTATTCAGATGCATCTACAAAAGGCAGTGCTGTCCGTGTTACCAGCTCATTATATGATACTAAATGCAATTCTTGTGCAGATGTTTCATTAGGGATTCAGTGATGCAAGACAAATTAAAATTCACCGTTTGTTTAGATTTTCTTTTTGGCAAAGCACCTTTCCTCGCTAGTCGCCTCGTGTTTGAATTTCTGTCACTGGCAATATCACTGACCCCCTTTCCCTTTGGAACCCCTTCTCCTTTGAGAGAATGCTCTCTCAGTCTGCTCACTGTGCTCCTCTCAGCTCTTCCCAGCTCTTAACTGGGTACAACCCACGATTCAACCTCCAGCTTTCTTTTCTTCTACATCTACATCCTTTGCCTAAAAGAAGTCATTAGTTATCTTGGCTTCAACTCTGATCCCAGCCCGAGAGACCCCCAAACATGTATAAGCTTGCCCCTAGGAGGTATTGATGGGGACGGTCCACCTATGTGAACCTCATGTCCAAAGGTGTATTCCTTATCTCAAGCAATACCTGGTATTGGCTGCATTTTTTTGACATCTTCTTTTCCTTCATTCAGATATCCATTTAATTTTGCCTTGCAAAGTGCCTTGGACCCATACTCTCTTCCCATTACTTCTGCTTCCTTTCTGTTTTCCTGAGGGCCTCCTGAAACAGTAATATCCCAGGGTGCCATCAGGTTAATCTTGGCCATCTTCGGAGTGTGAATATCTCTTAGACAATCCATCCTGAGGCCAGGCCATGGAGCTGCCCTCTCACTCACTTCCTCCCCTCCGGGGTCTAAAAACACCATGCTCCTTTGTACCACTTTCTCAAGTCCTGTGGAGTGAGGCAAAGCTGATGGTAGGATGTGAAATGGAACACTGCCAGGGCACCACATGGACCACAGGACTTGGGAATGCGGGAAGAGAGAGAGACTAGGGCAGGGGCCTCTGCCTACCAGTGGGTTGGCTCTGTGAATGGTCATTCTTCTTTCACTAAGAAGCATCTTGTTTAACTAACTAGGTGTACTCCAGCTGAGTAAATCAAAACAGTTAATTTCAATACAATCACAGGATAATATTTTTGCTTAAATAATCTTATCGAGTGTCTTAAATATATTTTACAATAACTTTGTGGCCGATTTACCTCATTCAACCTATGGAAGATATTCACCGTATAATTGGCACAGCGTTCCACCTTGCCAAATCCATCAGCCAGATCAAAGGATTTGAATTCTTTTTGACTTAAATGCCCCAAATGATGCTTAATGATCAGCTGTTAGAAAAAAATGATTTCATATTTCATTTTATTTATTGAAAAATGTGTATTTATTTTGAGAGAGAGAGAGAGCAGGGGAGGGGCAGAGAGAGGAGACAGAGAATCCCAAGCAACCTCTGCACTGTTAGTGCAGAGTCGGATGCGGGGCTCAAACTCATGACCGTGAGATCATGAACTGAGCCAATATCAAGAGCCAGATGCTTAACCAACTGAGCCACCCAGGTGCCCCTCATATCAGCAACCTCATGGCAGTTATTTCACTTTTGGTAGATAGATTGACCGATTGTAGAGTTTGTTATTGTCATGCATTTGTTACTGACATTATTTTCATGGGAAAATGTAGAGCATGTTAAGAGGAAAGGAAGGGGGGGCAGGGCACACTGAGCAGGAGACATTTGAGCAAGGAAATATAGGAGGCCAGGAAATTCGGCGAGTGGACAAGAGCATTCCAGGCTGAGGGAAAACCTCCAAGGCAGGAGTGTGTTTGAGGACTGGCAAGGAGGCCCTTGTGACTAAAATGGAGTGAATGAGGAGACGGAAGTCAGAGATGTGGTCCAAGAGCTACAGGGCACAAAACATGTGGCCATGGAGCCATTTAAGGATTTTGGCTCTGACACTGACTCTGGGTGAGATGGGGAGACTCTGGCAGGTTTGCAGCAGATGGGTGACGTGACAGGGTCGAGGTTATCCAATGATTTCTCTGGTGCTGGGTTGAGGGTAGACTGTAAGGAGACAAGGGTGGAATCAGAGGGATCTATCAGAAGGCTGTGGCTGCAATCCAGGTGAGAGGTGATGGCGGCTCGGACCAGGTTGGCAGCAGTGGAGTGATCAGGTAGGGGGTCTATTCTGAAGGTAGGGCCCGCAAGATTCCTTGATATATTGGATGTGGGTTGAGTCAAAGAGCTGAGCCAAGGGGATTCCAACATGAGTGTGCTCAGCTACTAGAAGGATGAGGCTGCCCTCACTGAGATGCTGTGATGTGCTTCTGGAACACACACATCCTGAACCAGGACTTGAGTGAGCTGTGAGCTGCTAACTCTGCAGGGTAGAGGGAGGAGAAGCTGAAGGTGGTGTGACAGTAAGGGAAGGAGGAAGAGGAGGGGGTTAAAGAGAGAGTGGGAAAAGCTCAAGGAAGGACCTATGAGCTCAGTGGAGTCCACAGTGGTGGAGGTAGGAGGACATGAAGGGTCTTCTTAGAAGGTAGAGTTCCTGTCAGTGTTCTACATGCTGTGGTGGCTGTGTTATCTTCCGCAACAAACTACCAGAGACTGAGTGGCCTAAACAACAGAATGTGCTGTCTCATAGTTCTGGAGGCCAGGAGTCTGAAATCAAGGTGTGGGTGGGGTCATGCTGCTTCTGAAGCCTTTAGTGGAGGATCCTTCCTTGTCTCTTGCAGCTTCTGGAGGCTCCAGGCATTCCTTGGCTGTGGCCACATCACTCCATCTTTAAATTTCTGCCTCCATCTTTAAATTTTTTTTTTTTCAACGTTTATTTATTTTTGGGACAGAGAGAGACAGAGCATGAACGGGGCAGGGGCAGAGAGAGAGGGAGACACAGAATCGGAAACAGGCTCCAGGCTCCGAGCCATCAGCCCAGAGCCTGACGCGGGGCTCAAACTCACGACCGCGAGATCGTGACCTGGCTGAAGTCGGACGCTTAACCGACTGCGCCACCCAGGCGCCCCTCTGCCTTCATCTTTACATGGCCTTCACCCCATATGGCCCTCCCTCTTTTTCTCTTCTATTTCCTATAGGGATACCTGTCATTGGATTTAGGGTCCACCTGATCCAGAATGATCTAATCTAAAGATCCTTAACTTCACCGAAAGTGAAGAAGGAAGCCCCTGCCCCTCCCAAAGCCGAAGCCAAAGCAGAGGCTTTGAAGGCCACGTAAGCAGTGCTGAAAGGCGTCCAGAGTCACACAAAAAAGTAGATCTGCAGGTCACCCACACTCTGACAGTACAAGACATTGTGTCTCTGAAGACAGCCCAAATATCCTCAAAAGAGCTCCCCAGGAGAAACAAGCTCACCACTAGGCCATCATCAAGTTCCCCCTGACTCCCGAGTCAGCCATGAAGAAGATAGAAGACAACAACACACTTGTGTTCATTGTGGGTGTCAAGACCAATAAATCCCAGATTAGACAGGCTGTGCAGAAGCTCTGTGACATTGACATGGCCAACGTCAACACGCTGATCAGGCCCAATGGAAAGAAAAAAAGGCATATGTTCAACTGGCTCCTGACTATGATGCTTTGGACATGCCAACCAAGATGGGATCATGCAGACTGAGTCCAGCTGGTAAAATCTAAATACCAATTTTTCACCATAAAAAAATAAAAAAATCAGGAACAAATAAAGATCCTTAACTTGATTACACTGGCAAAGATGCTTTTTTCCCAAATAATGTCACATTCACAGGTGCACGGCGCTAGGACGTAGACATATCTTTTTGGAGCCACTATTCACCCCACTACAGTGACGTACATGATTCCTCTGCCCCTCCTTCTCTCCCAGGCCCACCTCCCAGGTCTTTAAAACTAGGAAGAACTTCACTACAGTTGACTTCACTGCTATACATTTTGTTTTGCAAACAGAAAAGAGAAGTTGAATTTCACAATGAATCCAGAAAGGTTGAGAGAGGCAGTGACTGACAAGACACAGAAAAAATTCTGGAAGGGTAGGTCCCTAGGATCTGGAAGAAACCTAGGCAAGGCCGTGGGATACGGAATTTGAGCCAATATTATCTGGATCCCAACGTTTGGAAAGTTCTAGCTGATACCTGGGTTATCAGGACACAAAATATGATCATACTATATATTCACTTTGTAAGCTTCTCTTCTTTCTCAAGAAATATTGCAAACATTTCCCCAAGTCATTAAATATTCTTCAACAACATGATTAAAAAAAAATTTTTTTTTTACATTTATTTATTTTTGAGAAACAGAGTGAGACAAAGGATGAGCGGGGGAGGGACAGAGAGAGAAGGAGACACAGAATCTGAAACAGGCTCTGGGCTCTGAGCTGTCAGCACAGATCCCGATGCGGGGCTCAAACCCACAAACTGTGAGATCATGACCTGAGCCGAAGTCGGAGGCTCAACCGACAGAGCCACCCAGGCACCCCTACAACATAATTTTTAATGGCCATATAGCAGTCCATCAAATGAAAGTACTGTAATTTATATAACAAATCCTTTATGGTTAGCCATTTAGGATGCTTCTATGCTTTACATATGATAAATAACACTGAAATGAACAACTTCCTCTATAAATCATCATGCACATCTTTGATTATTTTCAAATGGGCTCATTTTAAATAACCATGAACAATTTTGCAATAGCAATTTCTGCTCATTGTTTTTTTTATGAACTCAAACTTTCCCTTCAGGCAAAAGGAGAAAAAAAATGGAAAAGAAGTTCCTGGAACATCTGGCTTATGGTGTAATTTACTTTTGGTATTCAGCTGTGCTCCCAAATTTTGAAATGTTGTCTTTCTAATAGACTCATCCTAGATTTAATCTCCCTTCTGGAGATACAGATGCAAGTATGTTTTCTTCTGTGAACTTCCAGCCTGGGAGCCTTGACTATATGAGGGAAGCCATGCCAAACTGTACATTGGTTGCTTTCATCCACTTCTTCTCAATTTGTAAGTCCCTAGAAGGAAGGGACAGAAACTGAAAGAAAGGAGTTTTTGTTGACACCAAGAAGATCCTTGTGATAATGGCTGCCACTGAAAACTCTGATATGCCAGGCCTTTTACATATATTAGCTTTATAACCAATATGAGGTACAAATTATTATCCCACTGTTGGTGCAAGACTGTGGCTCAGAGCAGAGAGGGCAGTTCACACAGTCAAGTAAATAGCAGAGCCGCATTTCAGAACTTAGCTCACTCAAAGCTACCGTATTGTCTGTTAGTGAGACTCCTAGGTTTTTGAATTTTGAACACTGGGAAGATTTCACACCAAAACTTGGGGAGACATGTAGGCTTGCCAGCTTTTAATTTTGCCACGTAAGGGCATCAAAACAGAAGCAACAACTAGCCTGTGATATCCTATCACCACCGTTTCATTCACCAAAAGATATTTTAATGCCAAAAAGAGAGGAAAGCTATATAGTCTCTGAAGGTAATCCTTTAAATTGTATGAATTCAGCTTATCAAGATCAGTAGATTGCACTTAATGATGACCATCAGGTCACCAGGGACCAGTGAAAAGTGGTTACCATCTCTAGACCACATTTAAGAATTGCACCCAGGGACACCTGGGTGGCTGTCGGTTAAACGTCTGACTCTTGATTTCGGCTCAGGTCATGATCTCCCGGTTCATGAGATTGAGCCCAGCTGTCAGCACAGAGCCTGTGTGGGAGTATCTCTCTCCTTCCCTCTCTGCCCCTCCTCCACTCGTGCTCTCACTCTCTCTCAAAAATAATCAATAAACTTAAAAAAAAAAATAATTGCTGGGGCGCCTGGGTGGCGCAGTCGGTTAAGCGTCCGACTTCAGCCAGGTCACGATCTCGCGGTCCGTGAGTTTGAGCCCCGCGTCAGGCTCTGGGCTGATGGCTCGGAGCCTGGAGCCTGTTTCCGATTCTGTGTCTCCCTCTTTCTCTGCCCCTCCCCCGTTCATGCTCTGTCTCTCTCTGTCCCAAAAATAAATAAACGTTGAAAAAAAAATTAAAAAAAAAATAATTGCTTTCAGAAGTCATGTTACCATCAGTGCCTTGATGGAATGATTGCTCGGGCTTGGCTGACAGACATGGAAGGAGATTCGTGGCCTTCCTTCTGCTGCAGGAAGAAGCTGGCAAAACATTCACTCAGCCATTGAGAGTGGGGCATTCATGCCATTATTCTCTTCTCTATTCAGGGTAGAATTTTCATACTCTGGTCCTTCCCAAGAGGGTGGAAAGGAAGTGAGGACAGAGACAGAGGCTATAGATTCATTTCAAGACATTTAAGGGAAAAGGAGAAGGGAGAGAGATCTGGATACACGGACAGAAAGATTTTTATACATGCTGATTCCTTAATGTACCTCTGAGAAGTAGAGCTGTATTAGGTGGAGACCCCTTGTCGGTAAATAAGTGGATAAGTCAAAACAGAACTCAGGGATCTTTCAAGCTGGCTCTTTACTAATGTTATTGTTTTGATACACAATGTCTGGGAGGCAAGGACAATGGGTTAATGAGTGTATGTTAATGTGTGTGGGTTTCACTCTTTCATTCTTGACGCCGTTCTGCTCTTTGCTGTGGTTAGTGCTAAGAAGAGAAAGAAATGAACCCAAGAACAAGATCAGAGATCAAAATATCAGGATTTAGCACACCACTTCCTGTTGACAGAATCTCTAACTTCTTCCTTAAGTCTCATGAGTGTGAAGTTCTATTGTCTTAAGAGCAGGGCCCTATACCTTTCTCACTTTGGTTCCCAAATGACAGTCCATTGCTTGCTGCCAATTAGTGACAAAACTTTTACCATTCTGGGGGGCTCTCTGAAAAATGAGGACAATATAAGAAGTTTCTCATAAAGTTTAATTTATTCAGTATAAGAGACCACATTTTATTCTGACACTGTCTACTTTTCTTTAGTGTTAAAATATCTTTTCTTTTGTGGACCGTTGATAGTTGATTTTTTTTATTAAAAAAGCTTTTTTAATGTTTTATTTATTTTTGAGACAGAGAGAGACAGAGCGTGAGTGGGGGAGGGGCAGAGAGCAAGGGAGACACAGAATCTGAAGCAGGCTCCAGGCTCTGAGCTGTCAGCACAGAGCCCCATGTGGGGCTCGAACCCACGAACTGTGAGATCATGACTTGAGCCGAAGTTGGACGCCTAACCAACTGAGCCACCCAGGCACTCCCGTTGATAGTTGATTTTCAAATGCATTTTCACTTGGCAAACTGAAATAGTGGAGATTCAATGTCTACCCCTCACCTTTTGAAAAGATTGCACAGATCTATGAAGTACAAAAGTTGGGAAATACTGATCTAGGCAGTTTTATTATTTAGTTGCAGTCCAATTATTTAGTTACAGTCCCAGGAAATTACCGGCAAGAATCACATGAAAGATTTCTAAGAAGATTACACAGGAAGAGTTTTGCAACATAAAAACTTCTAAACTTATAGGTAGGATAACTTTCTCTATAATGCTAAAATTCAGACTTGGATTTTATTTACAAACACCTTTGATGTCATAGGCATATTCATGGATTAATTACTCCGAGAAGCAGTTCTGAGCTCTGCAAGCCCTATGCTCCCAATTTTTGTCTTTTTCAAAAAGAGAAAGAAAATGTCTTCTGAAAACCATGGAAGAGAGGGGAACTGATTCTCATCGCGGGTCTTATGAAAAGGAATGGTTTGGGTAATCTTAGAAGAGGAATCAACAGTTACTGGGACCTAACATGACTGATCAATAAATAAATATTTCATATTAGAATTCCTCTACTGATTGGTGGAATGAATAAACACACTGATTTTGGATTTCAGTAAGGGATTTGACAAGGTCACTTTTGATATTATTGTTGGCAAGATACAGAAATGTCAGATGATTAATATCAACTTGAAAGAAGGTTTCCTGAGGTATGTCTCTGATAGCTATATTGTAATAGTCTATTTACTGGTCTGCTCCCTAAATAGAATTTAGGTTCCTCTCTGAGGGCAGGAACCAAGTCATTTTACTGACTGTTGTATTCTCAGTACCTTGAACAGCACCTGGCACATAGTAAGAACACTGTAAATATGTGGTGAATGAATGAATATCTTATGAAATGCCTTGCTTTTACACTTATAAAGCTATGAGAAGTTTCACTTAGATTCTTCCATGATGTGTTGCTAGGAGGAGGGAGTAGTGGACCCAATCTTAATAACATCAAATATAACAGGGTTTCCGTTTTGATACAAATAAAATATCTTACAGGCATAGGGAGAGTTGAGCCTTACCAGATGGTTTAAAAAAGACTTAGGAACTTTGCTTCTGTTAATGGCTGATAAGATAAACAGGATCAACTCTCTTGCTGAGAGCTTATCCAATAAAGCCAGATAAAATATAACACCTATCTCCTCAAAGCCATCAAAATACTGCTAGAAAACAGCTGATAACCTGAAATTCTATGTTCTTGAAGTGAAACATCCTTCAAAAATGGATAACGAAAACATTTTCAGAAAAACAAAAACAAAGATTTCATCACTAGCACCTATACTAAAGAAAAGTGATCTCAGGGGCAAGCGTGGAGATATGGGAAGGAATGAGAAGCTGCAAAAGAGTAACTTCTTTGTTGGACAATATAAATGAATGTTGACTCTATAAAACAAATATAAAAACATCCTGTGGGATTACGACAACTATACCATATACATCCAGATGGTGGGGAGCGGTGTACAAGTGTTCAAAGGTCCTGGTACAAGTGTTCAAAGGTACAAGTGTTCAAAGGCATGAGGTATATACCAAGAAAGCAAAGATAACAAGTCACGTTGGTCTGTGAGAAGTCATTTAAGTAACTGTTAAAAGCATCACAAAGAGTGCACAACTGTCAAGGTAATGAAGGGGGAGCGTGGAAAAATAACAAAGAATGATTAATTCAAAGGAAGCCTAGAGAGTAGAAGAAAGGTAATGTAGAATAGAAGGGACTAACAAAAGGTAAACAGTAAAACGAAAGATTTCAAGCTAAACATATCAATACTTATATTAAATGTAAAGGAACTAAGTTGTTTACTTAAAAGACAAAGATTGTTATACTGGAAGAGAAAAAAAAAGTGCCTAGTACATGTTGCTTTGAAAAGACATATCTGAAAGGTAAGAATACAGAACAATTGAAATCAGAGAGGTGGGAAAGACCTAACTGATATGCATGGAACAGTGGAACCAACCACAGAATATACATTCTTTCTAAGCACATGTGAACATTTATAGAAATCAACTGTGTGATGGGCCATAGAGTAAGACTCAAGATATTTCAAAGGACTGAAATCACACATAATGTGTTTTTCAACTTGAGTAAAATGAAGCTAGAAAGTGCAATAATATGTCACTAAAATTTCCCATATGAAACTATTAAATACAATTCTAAATAACCCATGTAACAAAGAACAAATCCTAGTGGAAATTATAAAATATTTCTCAGTCAACTAACTTGAATTATAATTTTTTAAAAGTAAAGTAAATAAATAAAACATTTTCCACTGAACAATAATGCAAATAATACATATCAAACATGGGGGATGCAGCTCAGACATACTTAAAAATATAGCATAGCCTGGGGTGCCTGCTTGGCTCAGTTGGTTAAGTGTCTGACTTTAGCGTGGGTCACGATCTCATGGTTTGTGAGTTTGAGCCCTGCATCGAGCTCTCTGATGTCAGCACAGAGCCTGCTTTGGATCTTCTTTCCCCCCGCCCCCATCTCTCTCTCTCTTTCTCTCTCTCTCAAAAAAATAAACATTAAAAAAATATGTATATATAGTATAGCATATAGTTTAGAAAGAACAATGGTTTAAAAAAACATCCATCTACAGAAATTAGAAGAACTTAGGTGCCCTGTAATCCTATAAAATAAATAAGATATAGACCTATTTGGAATTAATGATAACTGTGCAGTTTAGACGTCTTCTCCCCACACATGTCAATAACAGAACAACTTGATCTAGTCCCAACTTCGGGTTGTCTTCTCCTGGTGTTTTACCCTCTGACAGTATGAGACGGAGAATGAGATATATATTTGTACAATTCCAAATCCACACTTAGAACATTACTTATCATCTAAAAGTGTAAGAATCACAACAAAACTTGGGTTACCAGCAAGACCACCCCGGTTACATTCACCAAAACGACATGTTCTTCAGCTATTGCAACAACATGATTTTTTAAATGTTTGAACTCTGAACAATGTGGCTGCCTCAGGCACGTTGCACCATATTCTGCTGTGTATAAGGTGCAGTTAAGAGAAATGAAGGCTATCAACTTGGAGAAGGAAGAAAGCAATCTTCAAATAGTTGAAAGAAGCAGGAACTAGATGTGGTCTATGTGACTCCGAATGACAAAGAAAGGACAAGTACCACAGTCAAGCTCGGTCTAGAGGAGAACTTTCTTTTTTTTTTTCTATTTAAGTGTATTTGTTTATTTTGAGAAAGGGACAACATGAGTGGGGGTGGGTCAGAGAGAGGGAGAGAGAGAATCCCAAGCAGCCTCCACACTTGTCAGCACAGAGCCCCATGCAGGGCTCGAACCCACGAACTGAGAGACCATGACCTGAGCCGAAATCCAGAGTCAGACACTTAACCGACTGAACCACATGGGTGCCCTGAGGAGAACTGGATAGTCAGACTTCAAAGGCTTTGCTGTGCCCGTCATCAGAGGTGTGCTGACAGTGGACAAGATGACCACTTAGTGGAGATGTTACAGAGTCCAATGGGAAGTTACTTCTTCACATTCCCTTCTATACTCAAGAACCATGGATTCTAAGAAAGTGTTCATTTTAGGATTCTCAGCAATGTTTCTGTTTGTTTGTTTGCTTTGGCCCAGGGTGGGAAATCCTCTCTTTTGGGTAAGATATCTTGTCTTCAGAAGGTGCCTTCCAAAAGGCACCTCTGTCAGTAGAAGGAAGCAGCACATTGACCTGTTGGCATCATTAGCAAGAATATAACTTAAAAAAATTTTTTTTAATATTTATTTATTTTTGAGAGACAGAGACAGCATGAGCAGGGGAGGGGCAGAGAGAGAAGGAGACACAGAATAGGAAGCAGGCTCCAGGCTCTGAGCTGTCAGCATAGACCCCCATGTGGGGCTTGAACCCACGCACTGTGAGATCATGACCTGAGCTGAAGTTGGACGCTTAACCGACTGAGCCACCCAGGGGCCCCAGCAAGAACATAACTTGATCCAAATGCCTCCTTCCCCTAGGAAAGCTAAGGATAAACTTGCAAAAAAAAAAAAAAAAAAAAAAAAAATAGAGAGGGTGGGACACTTCCAAGCAAGGATGGCCTCAAGGACAGCTCTAAAACAAAATGAGGGGGACAAAAAGGAGATACAAATCAGCTCAGCCAGATGGAGGAAGTCCTCATTCAGAGGCAGAACAGCCCTCTGTTGGACTAGGACCCTGTGGTCCTCTGTGTTACCAGTTGGCTAAAATCCTTCCTTTCCCCCCACCATCCAGCCCCACTAGTCACGGCTTCTGCAGCAGCTATATGCCAAGGTCAGGAACTGGATCCATATTACTCACTGCTGAACTCCTCCATGGCCGGTACAGAATGTGCCACCCAGAAGGCACTCTGTAGAGCTTTGCTCTTTCCTTATTCTTTCAATGAATGTAAATAAAGTACATGCAAAGGGACAGGCACTAGGCTAGGCATTTAGTGCACAGAGAATAAAACCCAAAAACCAGAGGAGGTTCATGCCCTCATGAAGTTCATTCATGGTCTATCGGGGGAGACAGAACAATTAAAAAAAATTTTTTTTAACGTTTATTTATTTTTGAGAGACAGAAAGGGAGAGAGAGAGAGAGAGAGAGAGAGAGAGAGAGAGAGAGAGAGAAGTGTGAGCGAGGGAGGGGCAAAGAGCGGGAGACACAGAATCTGAAACAGGCTCCAGGCTCTGAGCTGTCAGCACAGAGCCTGACGCGGGGCTCGAACTCATGGACCGTGAGATCATGACCTGAGCTGAAGTCGGACGCTTAGCCGAGTGAGACACCCAGGCGCCCCTGAGACAGAACAATTTTAAAAATAAACAATCTGGGTTCAGAATTATGAATGGAGCTAACTGCAGGTAAGGGGTGAATATGGTGGTGATGGAAGATACTCAGGCTGGGAGGTGAGAAGTGACATTTAAGCACGTGTCAGATGGATGGCAAGGGGACGTGTTGTGTGGCGAACTGGATGGAGAAATAAATGAGTGAGGAGAAGGCTGGCAGGAACCTCTCCTCCTGCCCAGGTGTAAAGGGCTAAGAGGCTGCGAGTGCGCCCAACAAAGAGAAGAGTGGCTATTAGTGCCACGTGCAATGCAAGATTCATGTTGTTCACTTTTAAAAACAACCCTGGGGCTGGGTTCCCTTTCTTTAGAAGAGGAAACAGAGCCTCATGGAAAGGCTAGGAAGTAACTGAGTCAGGATGTGAACTCAGTTCCATGAGGCTTTACAACTCACCCTCCTAATATGTGTACCCCCTGCCCTGTCGGAGGGCAAGGAACATCCTTACCTAGAGTTCCACGTCATGGCAGCTTTGGCCTGCCCCTACGGAGCCCCAGGACTGAGCAGCTGAGAAGCCTTGGGGGCTGCTACCCAGAGAAGATTTGTTTCATCTCTGGTGGGCGGGCACATACCTGGAAACCCACCAGGGTGCTCAGTCCCAGCCCCAGTGTGGGGGCCATTGAGAAAGAGCCAAGGGCCCCAGCCAAGAGCCAAAACCAATCCTTCACCCTCACCTAGAAAGCTATCTGACATCACAGCTATCCTGACTGAATCCTCCTGGGCTGGTGAGGCCACGAGGCCCGGGGAGGTGCCCGCACCTGGGATGTGCACATGGCTGATGGAAGGGAGCTGGGTGTGTGGAAAGAAGGAGATCTCAGGTCCAGCCAAGGAATTCAGATCCTCACCCCACTGCTTCCTGGCCTGGAGCCAGCAACGTCTCCCCACCTCAGGTGTCTGTGTGGCTGGGAGGGCAGACAGGAGGTGCCGTTGCCCCACATAAGACCCCTGTAAGGGCTTTGTCACCACCCCACCCAGTTCCACTATACGATAAGGTCCACAAGTCATTGCTTCCCACCTGGTCCCCTTGTGCCTGGAGATAGCTCTGAGCCCAGGAGCGCTGCCTTCGCAACTGGGCGGGCTGAGGGCAGATGAGCAAGGCTCATCTGAGATCAGAGACAATTTCCCCAACTCCCTGTCCCAAATTCTCTCTACCTCCATACAAGATAGACTCCTCCTGCCTCCCCCACGTCACCCGTGACTGGAGTCCTTGTCCTCCTCCTGGCCCCTCAGCACATGCTATATTCAGCCATAGTTGGGGACGAGTGTATATTCCCCTGGGCACTTTATCCTACTCCTGAAGTTCTTCCTTTCTTGATAAAAAGCACGAATCGCCAGCATTTCTGGGGTTCCTTCTGGTGTGCCAGGCAGGATGAGCTAAGTGCCTTTACCTCGGTATTTTTACTATTTTACAGCTGAGAAGGGGTCTATCGGGGTGGAGTCACCCACCCGACTCTACGTATTAAGTGCCAGGGCTCAGGTGAGATTTGAAAACAGGTAATCTGACCCCCCAAGTGAGATATTTTCTTATCCCTCCGGATATGCCAACACCCAGTCTTTATCAGCATTCTGGCCTCCCAGCCAGGTGTCGAGCACACAGAAGACACGCCCCAAGCCCAACCCAGTGGTGGCACCCTCTGGGGCTGTTGGCATCGTTACTGGTGGTTGGTAGGGTGTCAGGGTTCCAGAGAGCTGGCTCTTGAGCCAGTGAGTCATGGTGCGGTCAGGTACCATTGCCCTTATAAAAGGAAAGTATCTCTTTGCAAATGAGGATGGTAATACCCACCCTGAAGTGTTTTTATGAGGTTCAAACAAGGCTAAAACAGGGAGGGACCAGTACATAATATACTGATTGCCTTTTATATTGTGCCTAAAGCAGGCAGTAGAGGGGCTCAGAGCCGCTGGAACAAGGCTGCCTGATGCCCCCACTTTGTGATCTTGAGCAAGTCTCTTGACCTTCTATGCCTCAGTGTCCTCTCTTGTAAAACCACTACAAAACCAGAACCTACCTCGCAAGGAGATTACATTCCAAGAGACTGAGGGTACCGACTGCCTAGTCCCAATGCCTAGAGCAGAGCTCGGCAGAGGAAAGGATCTCAGTGAAGAATGAATGGATAAGTAGGCGAAGGAACGTGGCCCCTGGCACAAATAAATACTAATAGATAGTGACCGTGGTGGTTGTATTAGCCTTGCTCTTATCTCTGCCTGGCATGCCTCCCCTCTGGCAAGACCAGCACATCGGCCAAGAATCTCTTCCTCTGGATTTTATATTCCTCTCCATTCAACACTTCAGCCTGTCGGAGATGGGAGATGGATGGCAGGAATGCCAACTCAGGACAGCCTTCCCCTTCCAGATCTTCCAGACCTCTCTGGTTGCCTGCGTTCACACACACACACACACACACACACACACACACGCCCGAGTCAGAAAAAGAATTTGACAGTTGCACCACTGGCTCCTGCCGGCGAAGAGTTTTTCTGTGAACTAAAGGTCTTGTTAGTCACTGTTTGGATTGAATTCTGTCAATTATTATCCACCTGGTTATCTCTCCAGAGGTCACAGAAAAGAAAAATACGTGTGTGTGTTGTGGGTGAGTACGTCTACGTGTCATGTGTTGTTTCCATGTGTCAGGTGGCGTTGGGGGAGCTGCTGAATGGGAAGAGGTCTGGTATTTATAGGGATCGGCTCCCCGGTTTCAATGACCCACCAGGAAATACATGCCTGCGTGAGTGTGCTTAATCCGTGCTCATCCGAAGCGTGCCGGGGTTCCTTTCTCCCCCTCCCTCCTTGCCTCTCTGTCCATATATCCCAGGCTGCCTCCAGCCAGCCTTTGCCCACTCGTCTCGCTGGTCCTGAGCAGACAAAGGTGCAGGGCGTTTCTGAGAATGAACACCTTCTCTGAGACAGCATGGCTCTGCCTGGCTGTCCCCGCAGCGCTGGGAGGAATAGTTCTTTACAAACTCAAGAAGAGCCCGGGGCAGGTGGGGAGGAAGGTGGTCTGCCTGGCGGGCCTCTGGGCAGGGGCTTACCTGCTCAGCCTGTCCCTCTTCTGGGGCTGGGTCCTCTTCCCCCTGTCCTGTTTCCTCATGTGTGCTTGCTTATCTGGCCACGAGTTTTTACCTGTGGATCAAAAGGCGGTGCTGATCACAGGTAAGTGGACGGCACTGCAACTCTCACTCAGGGCAGGATCTGGCATTTGCCTCGCCTCAGCGTCACTTTTTCAAAGTAGGTTTCCAGATAAAATACTTGGCATGGAGTAAATGAAAGGGCATCCCCAAGTGTCTTTCACTACAGTGTTTTGGTTTGCTTTTTTCACGAGATGCTCTTGAAGGGGCCGGTGGTTAAGACGGACCGGGAAAGTGACATGTGGGAAAGTGACATGCGCCTAAGCTGTGATTTCGCTCATTTCCCAGGCTAAATAGGCATCCGCAGACCAGCGGTGTTTTGTGTGTTTCGTTGTACACAGGAAAGTTCCATAGGTTTCTTTAGGCTGAAACGGAACGTTACTCTCAGATTAATATTTGGCTGTGTTCTAGGCTCGGGCTCTTATTCCTTAGAATGTGCAAGAAACTTGCAATGTCAGCCTCTCCTTGCTCTTTGTTGTATGTTTTTTAAATGTCGAAGGGACTCTTACCTAGGTTGAAATTTTGCGGTTTGCCTGGCTGCTGTCAAGAAACTCGTGTCTCATCTGAGCCTTTTGTCTTCAAATCTGTCATTAGATGGCTAATGTTTCTTAATTGGATCAAGTTGGCAGTGTGTCCAGAAGGCAGTAGCTTGTTAGTTCAGCTGCCAGCTTTTTTTTTTTTTTTTCTTTTGTGTTTCTTTTTCCACTGCAAGTGTGAGGCCAAATTAGATTCCTCTGTGCTGTAAAACTGGTTTGTTTGGTTGTGAAGTTAGAGCTCGGATGGGGCTTTAATTAGGATTACCCACCGATATCCTGACCCAGAAAGTCCTGCCAAGGTGAGGCGTCCGCTGTGGAATCCCTTACGGGGAGTTTATCACCTTGAGGCTGTGACCCGCTGGGATGAAGGCAAATTTGGGGTGTGCATGAAAGCCAATCCGCGACCTTCTCAATTTACTGAGAAATGGACTCAAAATGGTCCATTTTGCCTTTTACATGAACCCAGTAGTGAAATTCTCTCTTAAAATAAGATGTAAATTGGCACGTGTTGCAATTTTGGAGTGCTATGGAAAACAAGCTTCTTCAGTGGAAACAAACAAACAAAACAAACAAAACCCCCAAACAGATTGAAGGTAGAAAATACAGTTGGTCAATGGGACGTTTATCCACATGAATGTCTACTATCCCCTGGAATCATGCCTCTAGAAGACTGGATAGGTTTCCCACTCTTTCACTTGAATTTTCAGGGTTGGCTGGGTGAACAGCTGTTATCTTAGTCTAAAAGTCTCTGTTCTGTGTGTAGTGACAAGTACCCATGGTCTTCAGAATAATTCCAGGTTTGTATTTAGTGTACTTTCCCAGTTGTGTGAAAGAAGAAAGAACCATTAAGCATGTTAAAAAATAATAATAATAACAACAGTGATGCTGTGTTTGATGCTAATGGGACATGATCTCTTGGAAGTCTAAATATTCCTGGAAAATCCATTTCAGGAAGCAGGACTCCTCAGGCCGATAAATAAAAATACTAAACCTTAGGGACTCTGGCAAACTTCAAGGTGACTGAGAAAACAGGAATTTTCTCTTGCTTATTTATCTTATCAATGTTCCTCTGCTTTCGAAGATGTAGGCATACAGAAATGTACAAGATACACATCCAAGTCAGTTAGCCTACATCAGCCATTGAAATGTCCTGACTTGTGTTTCATTGCATGTAAAATGACTGATTCAATTAGGAACTCAAGCCCAGTGACTAATCTCTCCGTGAAATGCTTAGCAATTAGAAAGCTTAGAATTAAGAATGGAGCTATGTCCATTTAAGGGTGACTGAAATGTCCCCTTAAGAATTCTTTGTCCTTCTCATGAGGAATGCCATAGATTCAGTATAATTCGAGAGGTTTCAAGACCTTTGTACTAAGTGGAGAAATGTAAAATGAATTCGTCTAGTAAGACCACAGCTCAGTAACAAATAAGTCACCATGACTTGAAAGAATCTTTGTTTCGGGTTGGCTTATGTTACATATCGATGCACATTTTAGTGTGGTGGGGAGGGGGAGGAAGGAATGTGGCAGTGTGTATCAAAAGCCACACATTTTATTTCTTTATCTGATAATTCAAGATTTAGAAACTTCTCTTGAAGAAATAATCGGAAATATTTAATCGGAATAATATAAAAGGGTAGGCGCCAAACAAAACGGCATATTCACAAAGTTTACAATCATGAAATATCAAGGACAGTAATAAGAATGGTGACAGGTTACGGTCCATCCTCCGGGTGTTACAATGGACGAGCATTAAAGATGATGGGGCGCCCGGATGGCACAGTCATTGAGCGTCCGACTTCAGCTCAGGTCACGATCTCACAGTTTGTGAGTTTGAGCCCCGCGTCACGCTCTGTGCTGACAGCTCGGAGCCTGGAGCCTACTTCAGATTCTGTGTCTCCCTCTCTCTCTACCCCTCCCCTGCTCATACTCTGTCTGTCTGTCTCTCTCAAAAATGAATAAACTTTAAAAAAAAAATTTAAAAAAAAGATGAAAACCACAGGACTGTGTCACAGAATGGAAAACCAGGTTAACGCGAGACCCAGGGGATCCAGGTGTTTGAATAAATCTGTACCCACGGCACAGGGGTAGGAAAACACTGGAAGGAAATTGTGAATGGCTGGATTTGAGCACTTGGATTTGTTTTCCCCCTAGAATTCCTCCAATGCAGTTATATTCCTCATATAACAAAAACATTTTAAGAAGAGAGCACGTTAAAAGGATGAAGTCTATTTTAGGATATTATGGACCCAGAGATAGGAAGATTACAAGGGGAAGTTCAAATAAGTAACTTTTTTCTTTGAGTCCCTCATTTCATTTTGCTAAGACATTCAAACATCTTTTGTTTCAGAGACATATAATTATAGTAAGAAGAAATAAGCAAGCACAGAGCTTTTGAAATGTCGTGTTTGTCTTCAAGGCATCTGAAGCCGCAGTGGCCATTCAATTTTTTAAATGGCGGTGAAATTCGTGAGGAGCGGGCCCCTAATGACTGTAACAGCATCTCAGGCACAATATAGTGGGGACAATGTTGAAGTCCGATGGGTTTGGATTCGTATCCAGCATTTAGCTTGCCTTAGGCTGTGTTCTCCAGAAACGGGGCTTGAGATGAGGATCTATGTGAAAGGGATTTATTGGGAGCGTTTCCAAGGAACATTGGTCCTGGGGTATGGAAAACGGATGGGGAAGCGGAAGAAGCCAGGCTGTCCCCACTGGGGGCCAGGGAACTGTAGTCCCAATGCCCTCACACCTGTCAGTTTTTTTTTATGTTCTGTCACCTCCCCCCCCCCCCCCCCGCCTCCGAGGTGGGGAGGAGGGGAGGCTTAAATTCCCACCACTGGTGGCTTTCCGGGGCCACCCACAGGCAAAGTGAGCTCTGGTATCTGGGGGCAACATGTTGCCTGCTGACAGTGAAGTGATCCATGGATTAGAGCTAACAAAAATGGCCAAGGGATCTAGAGTAGTGTGACATTACCTGTTACATACTTCTTAGCAGCTGTGTGACCGTTGGTATCCATCTTTGGGCTTTTGAACTTCTGTTTTCTCCTCTGTAGACTGGAAATGACCGTAGATAGACACACACACACACACACACACACACACACACACACACACACTTCTAGATGGCATTAGTGGAGGAGAGAGAGGAAGAAGGAAAGGGGGAGGAGAAAAAAGACGGAGGGAGGGGGGAGGTGATTTTGTGTATCAGGTGGTGAGGGGAAAGGTTTAAGTGTGGGGTTAGGTAGAACAAAGAGACAACAAAACGAAAGAAGGAAAAGGCGACAATGAAATGGAGAGAAGAAACATTCATTTGTTTATTCAACAACGTGAACTGAGTGTTCACTATGTGTTGTATATTGTCCAGAAGCAATGGAGGAAGAAAAATAAAGACCACACAATTGTTATGTTGCCAAGTGATGGGATCAAAGTTCTCAGTTTCCCTTGACTTTTGACTCACATTCCCTGGATTCCTCCTCCTACTCCTCCTGTGAGGTGGTGCCTTATCCTTCTCAGCCTACTCTTTGAACTTGGTAGAAATGCAAAGGTAACTTTGGTTTTCTGCCCTCAGGCCTTTCATCCTGGCCCCTCCAGTCTCACCCACCTACCTCCATTCGGTATCTACTGTGTGCAGGGAACACACCCAGAGGGCTTGGCAGTCTGATGGGAGAGATGTGGCCATACCTAACCTTGGCTGTGCAATGGGGCAGGGAAGTGTCTCTGGGAGGATTCCCGAGTGCCTGGAGCCCAGGGGTGGGCGCAGCTCCTGTGTCAGGAGGCTGGGGAAAGCTTGACAACAGACGGACCTCATTAGGGATTAAAAAGTAGCTTTCCAGAGGGAAAATAGGAAGGTTTTCCAGGCCAGTTGGTTAAGCCGTTACTATAGAACACAACTAGCACTTGTTAAAACTTGTTGAGTTGGATAATTTTGAATTGGAATTTTCAAAACAGCGCACAATGGGGATGGAATGAAGGGCTGGAAGAAGGATCTGTTTTATGTAGAGGTCCTTATTTTATGCTCCAAACAAAGGGTCCTAGGTGGGTAGTGACCCCTTCTGGGACTTACTAAATAGTCCAATTAAGGTTCTAAAATGGAATACACTCAGTATCCCCTTGGACTTTGGGCTTCTTTGAATTTAACATTAGATTACTAAAATGGATAAACATTGACAGTGGAACATGGGATTAAAAAATGGCATCTCTGTGCTCAGAGCTTCATATTTTATATTTGATTCTCACAACCCAAATAACTTACATCTTGCAAATAAGGACACTATGTGTCCAAAGTCACCATGACACTAAGTAGCAGAGGTAGGCTAAAACCAGATCAGACGCACCTGAACCAAAAACCATGCTCTTAACCACTATCATGACCAGTGTTATTAACTAGCCATGGTGTCCTGGGTATAAAATGTGTTCATTCAATCAGCAAGTAAATGTTGCAGATGCATTTTGCGCACAAGATTCTGCTTGATGCGGAACTTGGCCGTTGAGTGTGGACGCAAGAGATGCCGAGGACAGAAGATACAATGAAGGTACCATGGAGAGGGAGAGGGATGTTTGAAAAGGGTGATGATTTGAGAGATGCCACATGGTGAATTTGACTTCAGCTTTGATTTTGAGGGCAGTGAGGGGGCAGTGCAGGTGAAAAGCCACTGGCAGTTGGAAATGAAAAACTAGTCCTTGGTTGGGGTTAGAGAAGGAGACTGGGGAACATGAGCCATACAGCTATGGTTAATGCTGCAAGGGAAGAGGTCCCTGAGGTATATAGTAAGGAGTCAGTGCAGTCAGCAGTGAGCCTATAATCTAGCCAGTCTACCGAATTTTTTAAAACGAGCACACATCCAGTTTTATCATTCAGTTTAAACCTTATGAGCCCTGTACAGAGAAGCATAAAAAGGCATTGCTAACTCAGGTAATGTTGTAAAAGTTGGAATGGTGATTTTATTGACATTCTAAACTAAAAAATATTTTTTTAATTAAAAAGTATTTTAATGTTTCATTTATTTTTGAGTGACAGAATCCACGGCGGGCTCCAGGCTCAGGGATGTCAGTACGTAGCCCGACGTGGGGCTTGAACCTGTGAACCGTGAGATCATGAACTGAGCCTGAGTTGGACGCTTAACCCACTGAGCCACCCAGGGGCCCCTTGTTAGGCATTCTAGATGGCTTGTTTTGATTGATGGAATGAAAGTCTGCGCCCCCCACCCCCCAATGTACTGTAAGCTGTTTGAAGGCAGGAACCAGGTGTCTCTTATGACCATGTCCTTCTTTTCAGTCTCTGAGCACATTGCTAGAACCAATACAATGTCAACCAGTGAATGAGCCATCAGTGAACAAACCAATCTGGTGTAATGCACTCCCCCTTTTGTGGTCATTGGCCAGATACAATGGCATTGTCCCAATCTGCCCTCTTGCTTAGGCACTTCTTTTTGCTAGGGTCACCTGTGTAGAAAGGACAGAGTGACATGGCTGAGCTCTGGAGGACCCATTGTTCAGCAGTGACTTAATGGTTTGCTCCGGACAGGGCTTTGTGATGACTTAGTTCAGAGCCTGCTCCTGTTTAGCTAGGATGTGGCACAGACAGAACATCCTCTGGCCCTGACTGGGCTCTTGAAACTGCTCTCCCCAGGGTCCCTGTGTCCCAGTCACGAGAATGTGTTCTCCTCTAATCCTTTTCCCCTTCCTAACTTCTCTGGTTCCTGCCTTCCCGCCGACTCGGTCTGTCCTACCTCCTTCCCATTTCTATAGGTGCTTTTTTCCCCCTTATTGATGATTTCTTCGTAAATCTGTCTTCCTTGGTTTAGTCCCTAGATGCCAGCTGTCCCAGATTCCCAGATTCCCTCCATTCCCCATTAGGATCCCTTTACACCTCACACTTTCCAGCAGTCTCCATGAATGGCTCCCGTGCCACCTGTATTCGGGCAATGATCAGTCTCTGTGTCCTTCCCAGTCTTGGTTCCTGCACTCTGCAGCTCATACCCACTCCTTCCTCAGTATCTCCTCCTGGGTGTCCAAGAGCCCACCTGTCCCCAACTGCACTCGCAAACTATCCCTGAAATCCTGCCATCAGCCCAGAACTCCCTAATCTGTTGATGGTGCAATCACCACCCACCCATCTGCCCAAGTCAGAGAAGTCACAGCCACCTTTGAATCTTCCCATCAATCCACCCAAATCAGAAATCGGACTCATAACTGAGTCTCCTTGACTCTTTCTTTTCTTGCATCACCTCATCCAATGAGTCTTTTCTTCATCACTCAGTGACCTTTCACTGCCTTTGAATTTCTCCCTTCCTTACCATTCTACTGCCTCTCCCTGTGTTCAAAGCTTCTCAAGTGGGCTCTTAAACAGCATCTCTGTTGTTATCTCTGCCCCTCTTTTCTCTATCCTCATCCTGCAGCCAGAATCATGCCTTTCTAGAATACAAAGCTAACCAGTCCATGCTTCCCTGTTAAAATCCGTCTATTTCTCTATAAAGTCCAAATTTCTTGTGTGCAAAGGTTCTTGACAATGGAGGATATCATATGCTACCTCTCTACTCCCCAAGTTCCAAGGCAAGTTCTGGATACCTATTAGCGATTCTAAAAGTTGTAAGCTATCCAAGCACTGTACAAAAAAAAAAAAAAAAAAAAAAAAGTACATTTAAGATAGGTCAAGAGTTGCCAGGGAGGTAAAACCTGAGGTTTTCAGAGGATTCCAGGTACAAACAAGTTCTTATCTGAAAAAAATGATCAAAGATTATCTTTGTCTACACCCTCAAGGCCATAGCTGCCTTGTCCATTTGTTTATGTCAGTATCTAGATCTTAATTACTCTGCAGATTTCGGAATCCTCTGTTTATGCTCCTAAAGATGAACACTTTGTAGGTGGCATTCCTTTGCCCCATCATCCAACTTCTTGACTTAGGGGTTTGATGCTAGGCTCTCAGAGTCAGGAATTAGATTAGATCATAGGGTGTCCATATGTATGTGTGAGGACATGGTGTGGGAAAAATTTCTGAGGCAAGGCCAGAGGCATCAGGTTAATGGGTAGATGGTTCAGATAGTTCTGTTACACTGAGCCCGACAGAGATAAGCAGAGGACCTGGAATGAAAGAAATCAGTAAATCCAGTTCCCAAAGAAGACAAGATGGGAGCAAAGTAAGCAGGGAGCAATGATGGAGTGGAGTGGGGGAACATGTCCAGGTTGAATGATCCAGGGACCCCTGGGACTTTCATCCCAGCCACCATCATCGTCACAAAGTGGCATCTTCTCTTTAACACAGGATTCACTACATGCAATACTCTGGTGCTCCCTGACTCCCTCACATCATGAGATTCTTCTTCTGTGCTCAGAAACCCCAATTCCCATTGACTTTGTGCCATAAACAGAACATTGGAAAGATAGGTATCCACTGGAAAACAATTCTAAAATTCAAGAAGAGAAGCCATTAGGAACCTTGTGTTGAATTCCCTTTGTGTGCAAAGGACTCAAGGTCCTGGGCCAGAGGCATGTTAATTTGAGTCAGTGCCCAACATTGTCTTAGACTGAATAGAAAGAACCCAAATTCTACTTTTATGGGTCAGAGGCTCTGATAGGTCAGTTGAAACACTGGAAAAGGACTGGGTTTCATTGAATTCTATTCTAAAGACTTATGTCTACTAAAGTCCTGAGGCCTACAGAGTCAAAGCAAACCTGAGCATCATGAAGAAAGTGATTAGAAACAAAACCAAACTTATGTTTCTTTCTTAAAACAGAGCCATAACATATGGGCACCTACAGGTCTGGTCACTGTCATTTGGGGTGGGAAGTAGGGTGCAGTGGTTAAGACTATACACTCGAGACCGTGACTGATCTGGCTATCAACTCATACCTTGCCACTAACTAGCTTTCTGAACTAAGGTAAGTGAGTTGACCTCTCTGAACTTCAGTTTCCTTATCTGTAAAACAGAACTAATCATAAGACTGATCTCACTGGGATTATTGCCAGGATGGAATGAAACAACACACATAAAGGACCATTTGTAGGTGGTGATTCGCACTGAGCCAAACAGGGCAGCCTCAGGGTGCTGATCAGATAGTCAGAGGATAAGGTTGCTAAAAGAGCCCCCCAACTCTGGAAAGAGAAGAAAGAGAGTGCGCATGATTGCAACAGGCCCTGGAATATGAGATAGGAATTCACTTCCTTAGAATCCTCCCTTCCAACACCCACACCTTTTTGCACTTACAGTTTGAGAGAAGTTGTAGAATGAGCCACAGGAAGCGTGTGTCCACACACAGATAGTAAACCAGTAAGTCATCTTAGGGGGACATCGTTATAGGACAACAGTGTAGTGGGTAGGGTTCCACCGCATCCTGTTGCCCAGGCAGGGTTTGGTCACATGCAAGGGGTCTCCCGTACCCCACTCCACTCATTACAGGTCAGTTGTGATTCTGGGGAGGCGGGGGGAGAGGGGGGAAGGGGGAAAAACCTCCTGCTCTGCCACTGTGAGGTTTACACAACCAATCATCTCCCAGTGCTCTTTTCAGGATCATCCCTTTCATCCAGTGAGGTTATTTGAATAGTCTCAGTGATGGAAAGCCCACTACATTTTCAGGAAAACCATTCCACTCTTATACAATGCTAATAGTTATAAATATCTTCCTTCTAATGAGCCAAAATATGCCTCCTTGAAACATCCATCAATGCACTTAGTTCTGTCCTTGGAAGTCATGCAATCTAATTAAAACACTCTTTTGCATGATAGCTCTTGAAAAATGTGGATACTGTATCATATCATAGCCAAATCTGCTTTGAACTAAATCTCATTCCTTTTACCATTCCTCCCATGACTGGGTTTCCAGAACTTTCATTATTCTCCTCAGCTTTCTCTGGACCACTTCCAGTTTGTTGACATTCCTTTGAGATGTTGACTCAGACTTCACATCATGTACCATCTTGGTCTCTGGGCAACAAACCAGATGGGAGCTAATGAGGTGAAGTGAAATCAGAATAAGGTTCTTCATCAGATGTTATTGCTTTGTTTAGCAGGGTCGGTCGGTAACAACCCCTTTTCCCAGCTGAATTCTGAAATGATTGGGCTAGAGGAGCAAGGCAGGTAGAGATGGAGACATTGGCTCTATTCCTGAAAAAAAAAAGCATTGGAAAAGTGTCTTGGATGTGTGATGCTCCATGCCCACTCTAGGCAGAGATGAAAAGTCTTAAACCTCGCCCACAGGGTAGGATGTGGATTAGACAGCTTTGCCAGCAGAGCTCAATATTATAGATTTTGCCAGCCAGAAGGTCATGAGGAAGAGTGGAATGTTTCCATGTGACACTCTAGCCTCTGGAGTTCTCTCCTCTACTTCTCAGTCCTGATTGTTCTGAAGTGGTGAGTTTGCGAATTGCTCTGCATTGTCCTTTTGCCTCCTTGGCTAGAGAGAGAAGAGATCTTTGCATTGACTGATACATTCTTGTCCCGTTCTGTCAAACTCAGCAGATAATTTGCTCTACCTCTGCAGGGGAGAAGAGAGCAGGAGACAGAGGCCAGGAGTATCACACTGCTAGACATCTCTCCATATTGAAGGAAGTATAGGAAGTGGAGAAGTGTTCCCCCTAAGTTTAGGCTCTGGAAACCAGCTCTCTGTATGGAGGATGCTGTTTCAAAACTGCAATTTGTGTGACAGAGGTCCAGGGAGGTTTGACTGCAAACTTAAATGGAGTCAATGGTCAGCTATTTGCCCACAACTTCCTCCCCCCAATGCCTCCACCTTCCCCCAACAAAAATACATATACAAAGCTTCACTCTTAAGATGCACGATATCTTTTTTTAACATTTATTTATTTTTGAGAAAGAGAGAGAGAGAGAACGAGCAGGGGAGGGGCACAGTGAGAGACAGAGGATCCAAAGTGGGCTTTGCACTGTCATCAGAGAGCCTGATGTAGGGCTCAAACTCATGGACTGTGAGATGATGACCTGAGCCGAAGTCGGACGCTTAACCGACTGAGCCACCCAGGTGCCCCAAGATGCACAATATCTAAATGAGAGTATTAGACCATTCACTGGATCTGGGCCCTTGAATAAGCTGCTTCACTTCTCTGTGGCAAATTTTCCTCATTTATAAAATATGAATCATGATTGGTACCTCTTCTCAGGATTAAATAAGATTATGATATATATATATGCTGCATGGCACATAGTAGATGCTTCATGGAATATAATGACTTTTCCCTTTTCCTCATCTTGTCCTGTCTAATAATCCTCTTGGTAAGGAGACAAACAAAATAAGAGTTTGGTAGTTTTGCTTTCTGTACCATTCATGAATGCCACCTCACTGGCCTCGTTCAATGGTGCCCTACTCCTTTGTTCATTTGTGTTATGACCATTTGTTGACTGGCTAGTCCTCTTTTTGTGGTTAACTGGCTCCTGCAGGCCTGTCTAATCTGGGGTTTTGCCTACAGATGCTTTTCTTACAGGTGAGTAGGGCTTCTCTTATATTGAGACCCTTGGTTCTGTGTCATGTCTACCTAGGGTTCTTGCCCTGCTAAGCTCTGGCTTCATCTGAGAGCTCCCTCTATGACCACTTTGCCCTCTTGAATTTTCTCCCTTGATTTTTCTCAGCCTTGACCCTTCCTATGAGATGTCTTTTCAGTTTTTTATTGGATAGAGAGTCTTTGAGGGCATTGGGTTATGAAGATCTTGCGTTGGGCAAAATGTTTGGCAGCCACATGTTCTTCTGAGTCTCCATCCATGTATGAGACATGGTGGGGATTGCGGTGCTGAAAGTGATAAGGGTGTGTGACCCACCTGAGCTGTGGAGGGAGACACAGCTGCTTGTTTTCACAGTTCACGCTTCAATAACTGCTTGTTGATTGTCTATTGCATACACTTGATTTATATATTTGGGTTCTTTCAAGTTGGGGCATAAACATTTACAACTGTTAGTTCTTCTTGATAGATAGACCCCTTAATTATGATATAATGCCCTTCTTCATCTCTTGTTATAGTCTTTGGTTTAAAATCTCATTTGATATAAGTATGGCTGCTCCAGCTTTCTTTTGACATCTAGTAGCATGGTAGATGGTTCTCCATCCCCTCACTTTCAATCTGCAGGGGTTCTCAGGTCTAACATGAGTCTCTTATAGACAGCATATAGATGGATCTTGGTTTTTTGTCCATTCTGATACCCTATGTCTTTTGATAGGGGCATTTAGTCCATTTACATTCAGAGTGATTATTGAAAGATATGGATTTAGGGTGGGTCATTGTGTTCTCTGTAGGTTTCATTCTTTCTCATGCTTGTGGTGATGTCTCTGGTCCCTTGCAGGGTTCCACTCACAGAGTCCCCCTTAGAATCTCCTGCAGGGCTGGTTGAGTGATCATGAACTCCTTGACTTTTTGTTTGTCTAGGAAAACCCTTATCTCTCCTTCTATTCTGAATGACAGCTTTGCTGGATAAGAGATTCTTGGCTGCAGATTTTTCCTATTCAGTACATAGACTATTTCTTGCCTGACAACTTTCAGTGGACAGGTCTGTTACTACCCTCATGTGTCTCCCTTGTAGGTTAAGACCTGTTTGTCCCTAGCTGCTTTCAGAATTCTCTCTTTACCTTTGTATTTTGCCAGTTTCACTATGATATGTCATGGTGTTGGCCTGTTTGTGTTGACTGTGAAGGGAGTTCTCTGTGCCTCCTGGTATTGGCACACTTGAGATACAATGGGCAGTAAGGACAGACAAGGTCTCTGCTCTCATGAAGCTTAATTCTAGCAGAGGAAGACATAAAACAAACAAACAAACTAATAACTAGATAAGGTAACATCAGCACGGCAAGACTTTGATGGCATGGGTAATTATTCTACTGGGCTACTAAGAGCTACCTTTTATTAGGGGCTCCTAATGCCAGGCACCGTGACTAGTATTTCTGTGCCTAATTTCATTTAATTCTCAAAAGCACCAGATAAGGTCATTTTTTTTAAATATGAAAAGTTTTAAGTATTCAAAAAGTAGTAGGAATATTGACAACATGCTCAATATGCGTATTCTAGAACAACCATAATCAAGGGATGGATGAGATAATTTCTGTTACTATCTATCCTATTACTGTTACCAATCCCATTTAGAGATGAAGAAATCGAGGCTTTCGAGGGATCACATAACTAAGGTCTATACCATAAAATAAGTCAGCAGCAGTGCTAGAATTCAAATGCAGGCTATTCTATTCCTATTGTAATTCAAGGGATGACACAAGCAGTGAAGGCAAGGGGTGACAGGTATGCCCCCTGAGGGAAAGGGGCCATGACTGCCAAATATTTCAGACATGCGAAGCTGTCCCAAGTATCTTTGGCTTCCACATTCAGACCCAGGGTCCTGCAGTAAAGCTGTCTTTCAGCAATAAAAAGAGGACTCTATCACCCAGAGAGGCTCGCCTTGGCAGCTCCAGAGAACCCTAAGAACTGAACAACCAGGAACTTCCCCAGGGCTTCTCTCTAGTAGCAAAGCTATTATGTCTCCACTGAGAAGCCATTAGTGCCCTATGCAAAATGCCTTCCCATTGCTCTTAGAGTCAGTCAGTCATTGTTCAAATATTCCCAGCTGTGCCCTGGGGCTGTCACTTGGCTACCTCTAGGTTATTACTTCAAACTTACCTTGTGTGTTGTTGAGTTTTACAATGTTTTTGGTCGTGTAGGAAGGGGATGAGAATCCATTCATTCATTATTTCATGAATAATTCCTGAGCAGTCTGTGTCAGGTAATGGGAATACAGAGGCAAACAGCACACATCCATTACATTGAATAAACTTCCAGTGTAGTGGGGGAGACAGAAAGAAACCAGGATGTCACAAGGCAGTACGACATGTAAGAGTTCAGAGAAGTAGCAGAGAGGACAGAAGTCCACCCAAGAGTCTACAGCAGAGGCCATGGGTTTGGAGAACAATCAGTGAGTTATAGGGACTTTATGGTGGAAGATTCAGAGGACTTGTTGGCTCCTTGGATCTAGGTAGAGAAGAAGAGACTTTCCCACCCCTAATCTTCATCCAAGCCCTCTTGTAGTTCCTTTTGACCATCTTTCTGGCCAGATGAACTGTGAACTCCATGAAGGCAGCAATACATAAAGCATGGTGCTCACAACAGCCTCAAGGAATGAATTCATGAACCAATGAATGTAGAGAATAATTCCGAGGGTCTGAGAATGATTCTTACAACTAAGAGAAACAATGGCTTTTGAGACACTGAGGGGGAAGATGCTGACTTTGAAGAAAAGATAAAGCCTTTTGTTGGAGACGTGGTAAACTTGAGATGCCAAGGTTGTATCCAGGCAGAGATGTCCGAGAGAAAGAAGGTTAAAATCCAAGAAGGAACTCATGACTGGAGATACAACTAGGTTAGCCTTCCACATAGGTGGGATAAATGAAGATCTGGAAGCTAAAATGACCCATGAGAGAAAAGTATAGATAGAGATTAGGACAGGGAGCTGGGCAGTGGAGTCCACCCAAATCTACAGGATAGGAGGTGGGAGGTAGACCTGCAATGCTGTAGGGTTCCAAGGAAGAGAAAGTTTCCAAGAGAAAGAGTTATAAATGAGATTCAATATGGAGGAGAGACTGTAAGAGATGACAAGATATCTCTGGATTCAATGCCCTGGGAAGTACTGATTGAAAAGAATCGTTTCAGTAAAGGGTATGAGAAGGAGCCCCAGTGCAAGGACAATGAGGAGACGGTGTTAGTGGGAAACTATGGAGTTTTGAGAACACTGGTAGGAAAAGCAAGGAGCAGGATGGGAGATTAGCTCTAGGGAACAGTAAGATCAAAAGAAGAAATTTGGTTTCAACCTTCTGCATGTTGCTGTCCAGTTCTCCCAGCACCATTTGTTAAAGAGACTGTCTTTTTTCCATTGGATATTCTTTCCTGCTTTGTCAAAGATTAGTTGGCCATACTTTTGTGGGTCTAGTTCTGGGGTTTCTATTCTATTCCATTGGTCTATGTGTCTGTTTTTGTGCCAATACCATTCTGTCTTGATGATTACAGTTTTGTAGTAGAGGCTAAAGTCTGGGATTTTGATGCCTCCTGCTTTGGTCTTCTTCAAAATTACTTTGGCTATTCGGGGACTTTTGTGGTTCCATATGAATTTTAGGATTGCTTGTTCTAGCTTTAAGAAGAATGCTGGTGCAATTTTAATTGGGATTGCATTGAATGTGTAGATAGCTTTAGGTAGTATTGACATTTTGACAATATTTATTCTTCCAATCCATGAGCATGGAATGTTTTTCCATTTCTTTATATCTTCTTCAATTTCCTTCATAAGCTTTCTACAGTTTTCAGCATACAGATCTTTTACATCTTTGGTTAGATTTATTCCTAGGTATTTTATGCTTCTTGGTGCAATTGTGAATGGGATCAGTTTATTTGTCTTTCTGTTGCTTCATTATTAGTGTATAAGAATGCAACTGATTTTTGTACATTGATTTTGTATCCCGCAACTTTGCCGAATTCATGTGTCAGTTCTAGCAGATTTTTGGTGGAGTCTATTGGATTTTCCATGTATAATATCATGTCATCTGCAAAAAGTGAAAGCTTGACTTCATCTTTGCCAATTTTGATGCCTTTGATTTCCTTTTGTTGTCTGATTGCTGATGCTAGCACTTCCAACACTATGTTAAACAACAGGGGTGAGAGTGGACATCCCTGTCGTGTTCCTGATCTCAGGGAAAAAGCTCCCAGTTTTTCCCCATTGAGGATGATGTTAGCTGTGGGCTTTTCATAAATGGCTTTTATGATCTTTAAGTATGTTCCTTCTATCCCAACTTTCTCAAGGGTTTTTATTAAGAAAGGGTGCTGAATTTTGTCAAAGGCCTTTTCTGCATCGATTGACAGGATCATATGGTTCTTATCTTTTCTTTTATTAATGTGATGTATCATGTTGATTGATTTGCGAATGCTGAACCAGCCCTGCATCCCAGGAATGAATCCCACTTGATCATGGTGAATAATTCTTTTTATATGCTGTTGAGTTCAATTTGCTAGTATTTTATTGAGAATTTTTGCATCCATATTCATCAGGGATATTGGCCTGTAGTTCTCTTTTTTTACTGGGTCTCTGTCTGGTTTAGGAATCAAAGTAATACTGGCTTCATAGAATGAGTCTGGAAGTTTTCCTTCCTTTCTATTCTTTGGAATAGCTTGAGAAGGATAGGTATTATCTCTGCTTTAAATGTCTGGTAGAACTCCCCTGGGAAGCCATCTGGTCCTATACTCTTATTTGTTGGGAGATTTTTGATAATCGATTCAATTTCTTTGCTGGTTATGGGTCTGTTCAAGCTTTCTATTTCCTCTTGATTGAGTTTTGGAAGAGTGTGGGTGTTTAGGAATTTGTCCATTTCTTCCAGGTTGTCCAGTTTGTTGGCATACAGTTTTTCATAGTATTCCCTGATAATTGCTTGTATTTCTGAGGGATTGGTTGTAATAATTCCATTTTCATTCATGATTTTATCTATTTGGGTCATCTCCCTTTTCTTTTTGAGAAGCACGGCTAGAGGTTTATCAATTTTGTTTATTTTTTCAAAAAACCAACTCTTGGTTTCATTGATCTGCTCTACAGTTTTTTTTTAGATTGTATATTGTTTATTTCTGCTCTGATCTTTATTTCTTCTCTTCTGCTGGGTTTAGGGTGTCTTTGTTTTCTGCTTCTATTTCCTTTAGGTGTTCTGTTAGATTTTGTATTTGGGATTTTTCTTGTTTCTTGAGATAGGCCTGGATTGCAATCTATTTTCCTCTCAGGACTGCCTTCGCTGCGTCCCAAAGCGTTTGGATTATTGTATTTTCATTTTCGTTTGTTTCCATATATTTTTAAATTTCTTCTCTAATTGCCTGGTTGACCCATTCATTCTTTAGTAGGGTGTTCTTTAACCTCCATGCTTTTGGAGGTTTTCCAGATTTTTTCCTGTGGTTGATTTCAAGCTTCATAGCATTGTGGTCTGAAAGTATGCATGGTATGATCTCAATTCTTGTATATTTATGAAGGGCTGTTTTGTGACCCAGTATGTGATCTATCTTGGAGAATGTTCCATGTGCACTTGAGAAGAAAGTATATTCTGTTGCTTTGGGATGCAGAGTTCTAAATATATCTGTCAAGTCCATCTGATCCAATATATCATTCAGGGCCCTTGTTTCTTTATTGACCGTGTATCTAGATAATCTATCCATTGTTGTAAGTGGGGTGTTAAAGTCCCCTGAAATTACCACATTCTTATGAATAAGGTTGCTTATGTTTGTGAGTAATTGTTTGGAGGGTGGGTGATGGGTATTGAGGAGGGCACCTGTAGGGATGAGCACTGGATGTTGTATGGAAACCAATTTGACAATAAATTTCATATATTAAAAAAAAAAAAAGAAATTTGGGGGATGGAGAAAATTGGGGGAGTGATTTTGGAAGACCCAAAGGAAGACCTCAAGGAAGAAGACAACGACAGTACCAAAAGGATTGTGGCAGTCGACAAAGTTAGGAGGCTATTGTCCAAGGAATAAAGAAAAAGTAAAAGCCATGAGTATCTCAACTTTTGTTCTGGTTAGTTTACAAGACTAATATGTAAAACGATTGGTTAAAAAGGCAATTTACTTACATAGCAAATCTTTATAGTTTTTAATGCCTGTTACAGTTACAGGGTAGTTATGCGAAGAAAGTGAACTAAGGCATGCCAAATGCTTAACATGGCACCTGGCTACATATAGTACATACCCAGTGAATGCTTCTTAGGAAAATGGAGGGGACAAAAGACAATAAAGTAATCAGAGAAAGCATCACAGTGGAAATAATACCAACTATTTTGCAGGCTGGAACAGCTCATCTCCATGTTGGGCTGCTATCTCTCTATCCCTAACAAGTTAAATTAGATCTCTCCTATCGATGCCGTTTTCATCAGTTTCATCAACCTTTAGGAGTGTTTGTTTAATATCTTCTTCCTCCCAAAGCAGTAGTTTTCGACTGGGAGAAATTTTGCTTCCTAGGGGACATTTTAGTGTTGTCTGAAGAGATTTTTGGTTGCCTTAACTCAGAGGCATGGGAACATGCTATTGGCATCTAGTGGGTAGAAGCCAGGGATGCTGCTACACAACATAGAGTGCACAGGTCAGCCCACCGCAGAGAACTGTTTGATCTCAGATGCCAATACTGCTGAGTTGAAACACTCTGCCCTATAGACCAGGGGCCATATCATTCTCATAAATCATGGGATCCCAAATGCCAACTACAGAGCAAGTTTCATGATGGACACCCAATAATAATAAAAGGAAACAGGGTCTGAACTGGAGCTTACAGAATAGACCAGGTCAGAATGTATTTTCTTCCGCTTTGAGTGCATAGTGGTAGACGGTACATGAAGTTATTTGGAAAGAAAGTTCACAAAGGAGACTGTAAATATTCTAACCCCAAAGGGAAAGAAGAGATAAACAGCCTCGGGGCTTCACCAGGAGACTGACATTGCTGTAAACAAGAGAGTCACAGAACAAAAGGTCTGGAACCGCAGGTAACACAAGAACACCCAAGACTATGAGCAGTTCATTGTTTTGACAGATAGAATTCAGTCAACCACTGAAGCAGCAGAGATAGAATTTTAAATAGACACAAAATAGAGAGCATTTCTTTGGTAATGCACAAAGGTGAGACTCTTCAGCCCACCATGGGCTGCCATGCACACAGAGAAGGCTCCACCTTGGGAGTCTGGTGAATGCCAACCATCACGGTGCATTAGAATCACCTTGAAAGCACCCTGATGTGGGGCACCTTGGTGGCTCAGTCAGTTGAGCGTCAGACTTCAGCTTGGGTCATGATCTTACAGTCTGTGAGTTTGAGGCCCACATCGTTGGGCTCTGTGCTGACAGCTCACAGCCTGAAACCTGCTTCAGATTCTGTGTCTCCCTCTCTCTCTGCCTCTCTCTCTCTCTTAAAAATAAATAAACATTAAAAATAAATAAGGCATCCTGATGTTTGGGAACCAGCTCCCAGAGCTCTGGGATCTAAGATGTGTGTCTTGAGCACTGATGTTTTTTCGAGCGTCCCCATCCCTGGTGAAGCTAAAGTATAGCTCTACGTTGAGAACGAACTACAGCACAAAGCCTTATGTAAGCAATTCCTTCAACACCTTATGTACCCAATTCCACTGAGGGTCTCAGAATTTACGTGTCTGAAACTGAGCTCTTGATTTGGGTCCCCTCCTACTTCGTGTTGCTGGTGAGCCGCACCACCCAGCACCCCGCTGAGACCAGAATCTCTGAGAGTCTCTGTTAATCCCTGTTTCTCCTCCTTCTATCTGCAAATCCAATTCATTCCTGGCACTGTCACTGGCATTTTCAGAAGGCATCTTGACAGAGCCAGTGCTCTCCTTGTCCATGGTCTCTGCGCCAAAGCTGCCGTTGTTTCTTCCTGGGATTCCACTCTTGCCCCTCCAATCCATTCTCTGAGAGGTAGCCAGAGAGCCCCTCTCTTATTTAAGACCCACCAAAGGCTTTCCACTGTAGGGAATACAAGCCCAAACTTCTGCCCAAGACCAGAAGCCCTGCATGATCTGGACTCTCTCATACCACCCCTCTCTCCTGTACTCATCAGCTTGAAACATCAAGCTTTTCCTGGCATTATAGCCTTTGCTGTTTATTTCACCTGGAATGCTTGGGTGGGGAGCCCCTTTACAGGGCTGGCTTCTTTCTTTTCATGTGTTAGCCTAAATCAGTCTCAGTCTTGGAACCATACACATTTTAGGCCAAAGAATTCTTTTTTTTGCTGGGACTGTCCCGTGTATTGTAGAATGTTTAGAAGCATACATGGCCTCTATCACTAGATGCTAGTAGCATCTCACTCCTCAGTTGTGACAACCAAAAATGTCTCCAGACATTGTCAGGTGTCCCATGGGAACAAAATCATTGGCTAGTTGAAACACTACTGGTTTAAATATTACCTTCTTCTTCTACTATTTTTAAATATTTATTTATTTTGAGAGAGAGAGAGAGAGAGAGAGAGAGAGAGAGTGCTCAAGAGCAGGGAGGAGGCAAAAAGAGAGAGAGAGAGAGGGAGAGAGAGAGAATCCCAAGCAGGATCTGCACTGTCAGTGCAGAGCTCACCTTGGGGCCTAATTCCACAAATCCTGAGATCACGACCTGATTGGCAATCAAGACTCAGATATCTAATCGAATGAACCACCCAGGTGCCCCTAAATATTACCTTCTTGAGGAGGTGTTCCCTGGTGTCCAGGCTTTAAGCCTCCAGTTGGTATTCTCAATCTCCATATCTTATTTATACTTTTATAACATTTTCCTCATCTTGAAATTAAATATACACTTATTTATCTAATAAGTGTCTAGTAACTATCTCAGCCAATGACCTCTGTAGAGTATAACCAGGAGTCAAGGTGTATCCAATGCTTTAATGACAGAACCATGGCTAGTCTGCGGAGACAATTCTTATGGGGCTTCTCCTTTATGACCAATCCCAAGTCCCTCCTTGGTGGGTCATGGTGCTGGAGAAGCCGAGGCTCTCGTCTTGTAGGTCCATGCTCAGGTGGGAATTCTGGATTCTTGCAGAAAACTAGGAAGCTAGGCCAACATCTTCTTACCTCTCTGTTTCCTCCTTTTCCAGGCTTTGGCCAGAAAAGGTAATCTTCATGTCTTCAAAATGGTTCTAGCAAAGAGCTCTCATGAGTAGAGTTGACAATGAGTTCCAGCTTACTGAAAGCATTAGGAGGCACCCCTGTGAGGTATCCTATCTGCTCAGAAACCCCCTAGGCGAGGCTAGCCCTAGGGTGTCCACTTCCCTTGGAACTGACTCTTTCCACTTCCATCAGGCAAAGCTGGGCTGTGAATCTAGGTCTTGTCTGTCCCTCTATTTTCATCCTTAAAATCCATATTTCAGGGGAAAAGCATCCTTTCCCCCAGCCTGGGCAGGATTGGGCTGTCCACCCCCAAAAGAAACCCATAACCATTAGCAGATTACCCTATTCTTAAAATGTTAGTAATTCAGCCAACCTGACTTCTCAAACTCCTCTGATATACTGTTCCCCATTCCCACTCTACCTTGCCTCTTTGGGGAAATCTTCCTTTTTCCTTCCACACTGGTGTCTTTAGCAGGAAGGGAATACTATATGGCAGTACTGCCCAATAGGAACATAATGCAAGCCACAGACCATATGTGGTAGAGAAGGGGTAGTACCCTCTACAATGTCCTAGGGCTGCTGTAACAGAGGAGCACAAGCAACAGAACAGTGGGTTTAATTGTTTTATAGTTCTGAAGCCATAAGTCCAAAATCAAGGTGTCAGCAGGGCTTCTTTCTATCTGAAGCCTCTAGAAGAGGATACTTCCTTGTCTCTTCCACCAGTTTCTAGTGGCCCCCAGTGATTTCTGGCTTGTGTTAACATCACCCCAATCTCTGCTTCCATCTTCCTATGGCCACCTTCCCTTCATGTCTACATCCATATTTCCCTCTTCTTATAAGAACACCAGTCATATTGGATTAAGGGCTCACCTGACTTCACTATGACCTCATCTTAGCAAATTCCATCTGTAACTACCCCATGCTCAAATAAGGTCACATTTTGAGGCAGTGGAGAATAGGACTTCAACATATCTTTTGTGGGGGGAACACAGTTAACTTATAACATCTCCCAAACCAAAGCAGGGTCCCATTTCCAGAAGAAGAGATGATGGAAAGGGAGTTGTGCTGGTTGTGGGTGAATCCATATCGCACCCTCCATTCCCCATTCATCTTCTGCTCTCAGCTCTCAATCCTGGAGGATGACTCCAGCTAATGGAGAGCATGGGACAGAGGCTGTAGGAAGGGAGAAGTGTGAACTCAGATTACTCCCTCTGGCACCTCCCTGCAGAGTCACTGTTGGGCTGCCCAACTCCCTTGCCTGAAGGTCACTGTTTACCTTTTTTAGATACCAGTAACTCCCCTTCTAGTAATCCCCCTTTGTTCCTTTAAGCCTAGGAAAGGATATCCTAACTTTTTATGTGCCCAGGTGTACTCTAACCTTTCCCACACCCTTTACTGAATATTCTTGCAATCACCCAATTTGCCATTTCTTGGCTCTAGGGTGATAGCAAGACTGACTGATGCACCAGGAAAAAGAGCAGATGTCTACTACATTTCTAAGAATGTTCATTCTACTGCACCTTCCTCATTAAAGATACTTTACTAAATGACAGGTCTTGGTCATGACTTCTGGTTCTCAGTGTTCCTTTAGCAGGAACAGTTCCTTTAGTGCTGCATTGTCATAACTCTTTAATTAAAGGTTCTTTCTAAGAACTTGTTTTCCTAACAGCAGAGGTACAGAAGTCAATGGAAGGAGCTCATAAAGCTCCATGCAGATCAGGGAGTTAGTGTACCTGGACTGTAGGGAAAAGAAGCCAAACCAAAAAGTATTAACAGCAGGGGCAATTTGGAAAAGGCACACATTCCCCCGGCTAAGATGAATACACCCCTTGTGTGGCGTTGACAGAGGAGTTAAGAGGTCACTGAAATCATTACCATTTTTCATTCTCCTGAGTTAAAGACAACAATGACAGAGACTGCCAACTAAGACAATTACCAGCATAACCAATAAGAAGTTTACCAGGATTGGGAAATTCTGCAGTGCCAGCCATGAACTCTGAGCTCCCCACTAGACGTAAGCTCCTTGAGGGCAGGGACTGGGTCCCTGTTGGTCACCATTCCATTCCTAGTACCAAGCCAAATGCAGGATAGAGAGAAACTGAGTGAATTAATAAGTGAGGCACTTTGGTTGGGGCTGGCTTCTGAAGATGTTCTAAATCAACTCTGAGACTCTGTGTAGAGAATTCTCTCCCGTGTGTGTTGTTGCCCCTGGAGAGGAAGCTTCACCTCAGGTTGCTGCTAGATATGGAGAGTGCTCAATGGGCAGAGTCAACAAGGGAGGTTCTAACCTAGAACACATAACTATAGATAGAAGTTTGCATTTTGATTTAAATAGCTGTTCCTAATACTCAAAGTGACTCAGGTATCATTGCAAGTCACTTTGTCCCATTAGTCTCCAAATATCATCTGCTTGAGTCCCTATCACATATGCCATGAGAGGCTCATTGGTGCCCTCACAACATGTTTGCAAATTCCCAATCTCATTTTCCTTCAAGTCATTTCTGACTGATTTTTAGTAAAGGTGATTTCTGGTTCCTTCCCTACTGTCAGCCAAAACATGTACATGTTTTTCCCTACTTACTCTACACACACACACACACACACACACACACACACACACACTACATACTGATCAGCTGAAAGTAGTAAGCTTTCCAGAAAATTCAAGGGTCTTCTGTTACATCAGATTCTGTAGGTATTACACTGCCCTATTCTTTCCTGTATCTTAATTTTATTGAGCTGTAATTCACATACCATGAAATTCACCCTTTAAAATGTACAATCCGGTAGTTTTTAGTGTATTCATAAGGTAATGCAACCAAATTTTCATCACCCCCAAAAGAAACCCATAACCATTAGCAGATTACCCTATTCTTAAAATGTCAGTAATTCGGCCAATCTGACTTTCAAACTCCCCTGATATACTGTTCCCCATTCCCAGTCTACATTGCCTCTTTGGGGAAATCTTTCTTTTTCCTTCCACACTGGTGTCTTTAGTGGGAAGGGAATACTATATGGCAGTGCTGTCCAATAGGACCATAATGCAAGCCACAGGAGTTATTTTTTTTTTTTAACTTTTTTTAATGTCTATTTCTGAGACAGAGAGAGACAGAGCATGAGTGGGGGAAGGGCAGAGAGAGGGGGAAACACAGAATCAGAAGCAGTCTCCAGGCTCTGAGCTGTCAGCACAGAGCTGGACGTGGGGCTCAAACTCACAAGCTATGAGATCATGACCTGAGCCAAAGTTGGACGCTCAACCGACTGAGCCACCCAGGTGCCCCAAGCCACAGAAGTTATTTAAAATTTTCTAGTAGTCGCATTTTAAAAAGTAAAAAAGGTAAAATTACTTTCAATTGTATATTTTATATAACACAATCTATCCAAAATATATTTCAACACATAATCAGTATACAAGTTCATAATGGGGTATTTTTCACTGTACTAAATTTTTGATGATTTGTTTGTATGTTGCTTCCTTATGGAAGTCTTCCACAATCCGCCTCTTCCCTGCCACCTTGATTATTCATCACGACAATTGTTTCCCTTTGCATAGTTCCTTTAGTACCATTTACCACAATTCATGATTTTCTTTTTTACATCATGCACATACTACTGTCTGTATCCCACACTAGACTGCAAATTTTTGAGGATGATGCTATAGACTGAATTGTGATCCCCCTCAAAATTCATATGTTGAAGCCCTAACCCCCAATGAGGTGGTATTTGGAGGTGGGGCCTTTGGGAGGTAATTAGGTTTAGATGAGATCATGAAGGCAAGGCCTTGATGATAGGATCAATATCCTTATTAGAAGAAATACCAGAGGGTCCTCTCTCTCTCTCTCTCTCTCTCCATCTCTCTGCCATACAAGGAGGTTGTGAGGCCAGCAAGATAGCTCTTACCAGAATGTGTCCTAGCTGGCACGCTGGTCTCTAATTTCTGGCCTCAAGAACTGTGGGAGAATGGATTTCTGTTGTTTAAGCCACCCAGTCTTACAGATAGCCATAAGATGCAGATTGTCTCATGGCTGTGGTTTAGGCAATAAATGCTAAAGCTCAGTTCTCTTGTCTGTGAAATAGGGATAAACAAATGGACACTAGAAGTCATTTATTCACTCAGCAGGTAGAGTGTCCAGTGCATGCCAGGCACTGTCCTAGGTGCTGGAGGTTAAACAGATCACAGAGCAAAGTTCTTGCCCTCACCAAGTTTGCATTCTATTGGGGGAAACAAATATCTAGAAATTAATGGGCCAACACGTAAGACAATGTCAGGTAATGGTAGGAACAATGAAGAAAAATACCACGATGTCTTAGATGAGGTGGTTAGCACAGCATCCCAAATAGAAGTGCTCAATAAAGAGTAGCCTTTTATACTACTCTTATTATTTGAGGTGTGATTTGCTACAGTATCTAAAGTGATCCTTTTACAATCTAAGTTAGTTGAAATCATTTCTTTGTTCAAAATTTTTTTTTTGTTCAAATGTTCTAATGACATCTCATCACACTTAGAATAAAAACCACTGTCTTCACCATGATTTGCAGTACCTTGGATCTGTTGACAATGGGGCTGGATGCTTCTTTTTTTGTGGCTGTCCTATGTGTTGTAGGATGTTAAGCAGCATCCTTAGACTCTATGCACTGGATGCCGGGAGCAACCACCCAACTGTGACAACCAAAAATGTCTCCAGATACCATTCAATGTCCCCTGGGGACAAAATCACCCCATTTGATAGCCCTGAGCTTACAGCTAGCTTGAACTACTGCTCTGATTTACTTCCCACTGTTCTCTTTTTACTTACCCTTCTCTGGCCAAAATGGCTTCCTTGTTCCTTCCCCAACACTCTGCCCTGTCTGAGAGCCTTTGTCTCTGCTCTTTCCTCTGCCTGGTGCACCCTTCCCCTGGAATATCTGTTCAACTGCTCCCTGCTCAGTGTGGCTTTGCCTGACTTCCATAAAGAATATGGCATTTTCCTCCCCAGTCACTATTCTGCTTCATAACACCCATCACCACTTGACACCATATGCATTTGTTTGTTTACTGAATATGCCCCATCTTCCTCTGCAATGTAAGTTCCACAGGATAGGGACTTGGATGGTTTTAGGTACTGCTGTACCCCCATGATCTAAAAGAGTGTGTAGCACATAGCAGGCACTTAATGAATATATGTTGAAGGAATGAATTAATGCATGAGTGTATGACTCTTAGAAGGCTAGGAAAGAACGCACAGGATAGAAAAAGCAGGACATAGCTGAGATGATGAAGAAACCAGCCCAACTGGAATAAAAGTAGGTCTGAAAGTTGGGCTTGTTTGGGTGTGAACAAATTCAATTATTGTTGAAATCCAGGCTGCGTACTTGATCCATTACCTATCAGACAAGTAGGAGCCAGAGTAGTTTCATGAGTAAGAGAACAATGTGGTAAGGATGGAGTAGAGACTAGAAGCCTGAGTCCAACTGGAAAACAATTCAATGAAAGCCTGGATCCAACTAGAAATTAACATGATGTTTTGTGTGTGGACAGAGGTGGCACATAGGTTTTCTCTCCTGTGCCATCTTTGCTTGGTTAGGAATGTTGGGGTGAGTAGGTTCTGAGGGTGAGAGTGCTTTGATTTAACAATGTCTGTGGTGGTATTGGAAGGATGTGGCAGCAGAGGCATCAAGGGTCTGCCATCCCTGTTGGAAGAAACTACGTCAATGGCACTGATTGTTATTGAAACAGAAAAGAGGGGAGCCCCGGTGGCTCAGTCAGTTAAGTGTCTGACTTCCACTCAGGTCATGATCTCTCGGTTCAGGAGTTTAAGCCCTGCGTTGGGCTCTGTGCCAACAGCTCAGAGCGTGGAGCCTGCTTTGGATTCTGTGTCTCCATCTTTCTCCGTCCCTCCCCAACTTGTGTGCACACGCTCTCTCTCTCACTCTTGTTCTTAAAAATAAACATAAAAATAAAAAAGAAACAGAAATCAGAGAAGTGTAAATCAGGGCTCTCTTGGATTTCCGCACGGTATTTTAGACAAATTTCACAGGTAGTGTCTTGTATCATTATGTGTTAGGAGCTGCCAGATGAGATTTGGGCTCTATGTTGGCAAGAGTGTCATCCTGTCAGTCAAGAAACACCTTCCCTGTGAAAGAGACCCAGAGAGACATTATTAAGGCAGCACTTTGAAGATGAAACTATAGATAATGATAGGGAGGAGGAACGAAGCCACCTCAAGATAATGGGGCAATTTAGCTATGTCTCTAGGTAGTTTTCCTTTCTTTGTGTTATGTTACTCTTAAGTAAATTTACTTTTTATGTGGTAGCGTGGGGTGTTTTTTATGTAGTTGCTTAACATGTTTTTACAAGTGTAACTTTGCTTGTAACCTTCCTTGTGAAATATAGAGATGGAACCTTTAACAAAAAAAATTCCACTAGCAAAACCACATGAAAACAGGAGAATGAGCAAAAGACTCCAGCCTCAAAAAAGATGAATGTATGATTCCCTTTATTTAAGGTAAAAATCAGGCACAACTGACCTATGCTGTTAGACATCAGAATAGTGGCAACCTTTGGGGTGGAGATGACTGGAAGGGGACACAGGGAGGGTTCTGGTGAGCTGGTAATGTTCTGTTTCCTGATCTGGGTGCTAACTGCATGAATGGATTCACTCTGTGAAAATTCATCAAAGTGTACACATAAAAGTAAAAAAAAAAAAATACTTAAGAAATTTCCTCTATAATGTACATAGAAGATGGATAGTCTCAAAACAGTTATTGCCTTAAATAACTCCATGAGGTGAAACATACACTAGTTATTGATTTATAAAGATTGACCATATTCAGATGAAACATGATGAAGAGGAAAACAAAAAACAAAACAAAAACAAATGTGTGCTGTAGAATCTTATGATTCTAACTGCACCTCTGCTCTTGTTAGTTGAATGATTGTGGAAACTTTATATTCTTTGAAGATTGGTTTCCTCATCTTGAAAACAGGCGTAAGAAGAGGGGTGCCTGAGTGCCTCAGTCAGTTAAGCGTCCAACCCTTGATTTCAGCTCAGGTCATGATCTCATGGTTTGTGGATTCGAGCCCCACATCAGGTTCTGTGCTAACCTTGTAGAGCCTGCTTCAGATTCTCTGTATCCCTCTCTCTCTGCCCCTTCCCCACTTGCTCTCTCTCAAAAATAAACATTTAAAAACAATAAAAAATAAAATATGAATAAAAAGATATACTTTTACAGAAGCCAACTGAAAGAACTCCAAATGGCCAAAGTTGAAATAATGTGAGCAATAAAATGGTACTGGATTATAACCCAAGGTATAAAATGAATATCCATAAGCCCATAATGATATAAATAAATGATCAAATAAATCAATAAATGAGGGAGAAAAGACAAATCTCCCATGCAGAAAAATTCCAAGTAATTTACATAGATACTTCATTCTAAAAGAAGGGAAGATAGCTGCTTACTCCTTAAGTGTGAGCTATGCACAGACTTCCTTCCCGATGGCACAGTACAGAAAGGGAAAAGAGAGGAACTTTACAGTGAAGAAACCTGAGAACATTACTTCGCTCAGGTCACCAAGGATAACATCAACAGTCACAAGTCCTGCTGATAGCGTACTCTTCATATGATGTGATGAAAGGCACTTTACCTCTGTGATCTCCTTCCCCAAACCCATAATCCTAGGCTAATCGTGAGAAAAACATCAGACAAATTCCAGGAAAGGGGTATCCTACAACACACCTGACCAGTACTCTTTAAAACCATCAAAGATACCAAAGACGAAAAAAGGCTGAGAAACTGCCACGGCCAAGAGAAACCTAAGGAGACAGGACCACTAAAAATGTAATGTGGTGTACTGGATGGGAACAGAAGAAGGACATTAAGTAAAAAGTTAAGGAAATCTGAATAAATATGGAATTTAGTGAATTGTAATGTATCCATATCGGTTCATTAATTATAGAAAATGTCACATACTAATCTAAGATGTTAATGATGGGGGGAAACTGTATGCAGGATATGTGGGAATTCTATACAGTCTTCCTTATTTTTCTACAAATCTAACTGTTCTAGAAAATTTAAATTATTTTTTTTAAAAAGGCTGACTTTAATCTTGAGATCTTAGGCATGAAATAAGATAACATATAAATATAAGGCTCTCAAACCTTTGGGACCTAGTTCCCTTAGACAGGCAAAATTCCTTAGGGCCTGCCCACCACACCCATTTCTGCACCAACTTTTTGTTTCCTATATGCCCTAGGGGCAAAACATATTTATGGCAACCAGATCTTGATAGAATGCTGGGTTAAGAGCCATTTGTATACTCTAATTTCATATGTGAATATAAAATTTGAGAAGCCTCTAATAAGTTAGTGCATGTAAAAAAAAAAATGAATGGATGAAAATGGTCATTAAAAAATGATCTGAATTTGGTGGGGCAGGGGGAGGGATCTGTTTGTGGCCCATCAGTGCACCATTGGCTATACTTAGAGAATTTATTTTTATTTTATTTATTATTATTTTTTTAGGAACAGAGAGAGAGAGAGCACAAGCAGGGGAGAGGGGCAGAGAGAGAGAGAGAGAGAGAGAGAGAGAGAATCTTAAGCAGGCTCTTGCTCACTATGGTGCTCTACATGGGGCTCAATCCCACAACGTTGGATCATGACATGAGCCAAAATCAAGAGTCGGATGCTCACCTGACTGAGCCATCCAGGCACCCCTGGGAGATTTTTTTAAAGTTTTTTTTTTTAAGCTTATTTTGAGAGAGAGGAAGAGAGAGAAGGAGAGAGAGAATCACAAGCAGGCTCCACACTGCCAACGTGGGGCCCGATGTGGGACTTGAACCCAGAAACTGTGAGATCATGACCTGAGCCAAAAGCAAGAGTTGGACGCTCAACTGACTGAGCCACCCAGGCGCCCCTTGGAGAATGTTTTTTTTTTTTTTAATCATTGCCTACCTATTGCATGTCATACATGGTGATAGCATATGAATATGAGAAGAGTTGCCATGCATAAATCGTCACTTCATATTCCACTAAGGGAATTTTTAAAAAAGCAATTCAATCAACAAATATGATAATGTTCAAATTGAAGAAAATGACCAAAAGGCTGAGAAAAAGAATAATATGGTGTGAGATTTGGGATTGCAGAATGGTGTGGGTTGACTCCCCTGGGAAGCAGACTCTGAGGCAGAGTTGAGCACGCGAGGCGTTTCTTAAGGAGCATCCTAGAATGTGCACCTCTGGGGAGGAGAGAAGGAAGCAAGGTTCTCAGCCCCTTGGGGAGCTCTAGCACTGAAATGACCCTTCAGATTTCTCCCAGGTTGGGCTGTAATGACCAGACCTGTGTTTATGCTTTTGCATGGATCAATTGTAGAATGGGGACCACACTGGGGAGGGTGGCTCTCTGTAGCTGAGACAATTGCTGGAGGAGCTGACTTCTTCTTCTTCTTTTTTAAATGTTTATTTATTTTTGAGAGAGAGAGACAGAGAGAGAGAGACAGAGACAGAGCATGAGCAGGGGAGAGGCAGAGAGAGAGGGAGACACAGAATCTGAAGCAGGCTCCAGGCTCCAAGGTGTCAGCCCAGAGCCCGACACAGGGCTTGAACTCACAAACTGTGAGATCATGAGCTGAACCAAAATCAGACACTCAACGGACACTCAACTGACTGAGCCACCCAAGCGCCCCTCAAGGAGCTGACTTCTGAAGGATGTCTGCCAACAAAACTCTGTTTCTGGGGCAAGTTTTTCTTGAAGGGAATCTGGGTGGCACATCATAGGAACATCCACCAGAAGAGCGAGGGGACATCTACTTTAAACACAATAGTCAGGAAGGTCTCTCTGAGGTGGTGATATTTCAGTGAAGGCCGGGAGGATGAGAATGACCCAACAAGGCAAAAACAAAATGAAAAAGATGAGGAAGTATTACATGTGTGAAGGTCCTGAGGTAGGAAAAAATGTAGTGTGGATACCTCAGATATGAGCCATCAGGCGCCAAGCTAATATTCTTTTTCTTCCCTGAGGCACATCTTTTCTAAGTTCCTGAAAATGAACTGCAGGTTCCCTCAGCTGCTTCATGTTTCCAGTGGTGTGCTGGGGTCCGCTTCTACCAGCTTTAGAGAGACTATTGTTGAACACTCAGAAATTTGGGGCGCTGATTGTTAAACCATCGACAGCTTCAAAGGTGTCTTAGCTCAGGCTGCTCTAAAAAGGCACCATAAACTGGGCAGCTTATAAACAAGAGACATGTGGGGCGCCTGGCTGGCTCAGTCAGTTGAGCGTCTGACTTCGGTTCGGGTCGTGATCTCACAGTTCACGGGTTCAAGCCCCGTGTCGGGCTCTGTGCTGAGACAGCTCAGAGCCTGGAGCCTGCTTTGGATTCTGTGTCTCCTTCTCTCTCTGCCCCTTCCCTGGCTTGTGCTTTGTCTGTCTGTCTCTCTCTCAAATAAATAAATAAATAAATAAATAAATAAGTAAACATTAAAACAAAAATTTAAAAAACAAGAGAAATGCATTTCTCACAGTTCTGGCGCCCACGTAGTCAGGTTCCGGGGAGAATCCTTTTCCAGGTCGCTGGCTGCTGATTCTCCTTGTATCGTCCCCTGCAAGAAAGTGAGCAGACTAGCTCTACAGTCTACAGACTAGCTTCTAAGAGCACTAATCCCATCCAAGAGGTTCCAACCTCATGAGCTAATCACCTCTCGAAGGCCCCAGCTCCTAATTCCATCACGTTTGGATTAGGGTTTCAAAATACGAATGTTGAGGAATGTCATTGCCTCTAAGCCTTTTGAGAGGACAGAACTGAAGAAAATGTGATGTTTGGAAAGGGTATTGATGCTTTTAATCCAAATTTAAGATGCCAGGGATTTTACTGAATTACTTCAATGCTAAAAATCTTGGTTCCTAATGACATTAACATAATACTTCATTTGCTTTATTCTTTTCTTTTTTAAAGCGTATTTCTTTGTTATCTCTGCTCCCAACATGGGGCTCGAACTCAGGACCCCGGATCAAGAGTTGCATGCTCCACCCACTGAGCCAGCCAGGTGCCCCTTATTTGCTTTATTCTTGATATACATATGGCAGTTCAAAATAATCATAAATTACAATAATAATTATGGTAAGGCTAACATTTTTAAATGTTAACATTTTAACATTTAAAAATGTTGTCAGGGGCGCCTGGGTGGCTCGGTCAGTTAAGCGTCCGACTTCAGCTCAGGTCATGATCTCACGGTCCGTGAGTTCGAGCCCCGCGTCAGGCTCTGTGCTGACAGCTCAGAGCCTGGAGCCTGTTTCAGATTCTGTGTCTCCCTCTCTCTCTGCCCCTCCCCCGTTCATGCTCTGTCTCTCTCTGTCTCAAAAATGAATAAACGTTAAAAAAAATAACATAAAATAAAAATGTTGTCAGTCTTCACAATTTTAGTTAATAAATGCGAAAGAAGTGACAAGTAGAAGGATCATTTTGTGTGTGTGTGTACGTGTGTGTATGCGTGTGTGTGTTATCTTGAATGAAATAGTGAAGGAGGCAATGATCATTAATGTAGGCTAAGCCTCCTGTGAAAGTTTGACGGGGAACCTTGAATTATATGGTTGGGTTGCCAGCATCTGAATTTGCTGATCAATCACCATCATTAAAAGTGCAACATGACTCATGCTTGCCCTTGTGGGTGGTGCAACAGGAGGCATGCAGCACCGCCTAAGAAGCAGTCTTGGGGGGAGAAAAATGAACCTAAATCAACTTAAGCCTCTAGATCTAACTTTACCAGAAATACAAAAGACAGAGGAGCAAATTAAAGAACAGAATAAGGAAGCAGTTTGCCAAACTTAGAATGTGAGGTATTATTTAGAATAAATAATAATAATAATAAATAATAAATAATAATTATTTAGGATAAATGCCATGGTTTCCTCAACAAATAAATGGGATGAAAAAGGGCATAGAATCCTGTAGAAGAGATGACACTTCAGAGACCTGAGGACCAAATGTGATGCATGGAACTTGTTTGCGCCTTGAGTCAAACCGACTGTAAAAAGACATTTTGGAAATGAACAGGGAAAGAGGAGTACATCCTAGGTATTAGATGACAGTGAACAAGAATTGTTGGGGCACCGGGGTGGCTCAGCTGGTTAAGCTACTCACTTTGGCTCAGGTTATGATCTCACAGTTTGTGGGTTCGGAGAATGACCCTGCTTTGGATTCTGTGTCTCGCTCTTTGCCCCTCCCCCACTCATGCTCCATCTGTCTCTCTCTCTCTCTCAAAAATAAATAAACATAAAAAAGGAATTGTTACTTTTTGCAAGCTTATAAAGACCATATAGTTATACTTGAAAAGTCCTTGCCTTTTGGTGGTGTATACTGACATAATTATAGGTTTATGGATAACATGATATTAAGGGTGGGATTTGCTTTAAAATGTAGGAGAAAAAGGGGTGCCTGGCTGGCTCAGTCAGAAGAGCGTGTGACTCTTGATCTCAAGGTCGTAAGTTCGAGCTCCATGTTGGGTGGAGAGATTACTTAAATAAATAAATAAATAAATAAAATTTTTTTTTAACGTTTATTTATTTTTGGGACAGAGAGAGACAGAGCATGAACGGGGGAGGGGCAGAGAGAGAGGGAGACACAGAATCGGAAACAGGCTCCAGGCTCTGAGCCATCAGCCCGGAGCCTGACGCGGGGCTCGAACTCACGGACCGTGAGATCGTGACCTGGCTGAAGTCGGACGCTTAACTGACTGCGCCACCCAGGCGCCCCCAAATTTTTTTTTTAAAATGCAGAGAAAAGGGGAAAACTATTGGGAGAGGAAATAAATAAAACAGAATATTGATAATTCTTGTAGATGGAAGATGGGTACATAGTCCATTATACAAGGTTTTCTTGTAGGGAACAGTTTTTTAAAAATTCAAATGGCAAGGAATGGCGAAAGGGACATGCATAAGCATTCCAGGCAGAGTGTCCGATGTAATCAAAGATGTGGGTGAGGAGACACCAAGGATGTTCTAGGTATGGTTCCGTGTGGCATTCAGGATGCAAGCAGAAGGAGAGGGGGAGATACACTTGGAAATGTAGATTGGAATCAGATGGTACTGCCTTTGCTGCTGAACTGAAGAACCTGAATTTTAGCTTATGGTCAGTGGAAATGTCTAAGGCTGGAGGCAGAGGAAGGGTAGGCTCAGGGACAGAACTGGGCTCTGAGGTGCAGACATACGGCAGGGCAGGGGCTGGCAGGGACTGGCACGCTGGAGAGGAGGAGCAGCGAGTCCAGGAAACCAGTACAGAGTGGGGCGGAGAGAAAGGTGACGGTGCCTGATGCCTCCACGTAATCAGTGGGCGTTTTGTCATTAGGCAAATATTTACAGAGCAACTACAACATGCCAAGCGCTGTTTTGGGCACAGGAGGTAGAATCGTGGACTAGATAGCACCAGAGTCCCGGCCTGATGGAGGGGACCTAGTTCTTTCTCTTTCCTGCCAGTATTCTTCTCCAATGGAATATTTACTAAAGGAGGGACTTGGGGTTCCCTATAAATATTACCTACGGCCTATAGTTCCCAGAGCTTTCTATTTATAACATTCACCACTCTGTATTGTAATAATTTACCTAATGTCTGTCTTCCTCCTATCTAGAGTTTCTCAACCTTAACACTACTGCTATTTGGAGCCAGATAACTTTTTGTGGTGGCGTTTGCCCTGTGAGCTACAGGATGTCAAGTAACATCCCCACATCTACCCATTGGATCATCAGAGTTGTGACAAAAAAAAAAAAAAAAAAAAAAAAAAAAAAAGCCTTCACCTATTACCCAATATCCAGGGGAGCAAAGTCACCCTGGTTGAGATCCCCACCTTAGATCAGTGTTTCTCAACCGTGACTGCACATGGGAATCACCTGGAGAGCTTTAGAAACTGTTGCCAGCATTTAGTCCCATCTCAGACCAACTAAATTAAGACTGTCTGGGCATGTGGCCTGGGCACTGATTTTTTTAGAGTGTCCCAGGGATTTCAGTGGGACTCAGGATTAAGGCAGTAAGCACCATGAAGTTGGGGAGAGGTCTCTCTTTGATGGTGGTGTTTCTAGGACTTAGCCCAGGGATTCCTAGATGGATGATGCATGCACAAATGAATGAATGTGGAGATAGGAAGACACGTCCGAAGTTAAAAGTGGCATTTAGGGAAAGCCAGCGCCCTACCTCTTTATATGGTCATGGATACCAACTGTTGGCTCATCTCTCCCTATTTTCTTTCTTTATGAGAAGGTGGGTATTTAGTGGATTAGAGGAAAAAACCCAAAAAGCACTCTCCAAATCTCTGCAAAGACACCCTTAGAAGAAATGGTGCTGGGAAGTCTTGGCTGAGTCCCCTAGTACTGTCAACAGGGAGTTTCCCCCGCCCTAATCTGGGTACTCAGCCAGAGTACCCAAGACTCAAAGAGGAGTCTTTCTAATGGTGTCTGGGCTTGGCCAAGGATTTCTGAAATTCTGATCATTTCAGCTGACCACACATCTTCCCCATCAGCATGGGTTTCAGGGATGTCAGTACTGAGACTCATGTCCATTGTTTCTTAACTAGAATAACCTGAATAGATGTCATATGAAATTTTGGACAATTATAATGCCATTTCCTACTGCACCCCAACCTTGGTGGCCATCTGATGGCAGGCTGACCTGGGTTGACCTGGATTTTTTCATCATGAGGTGCAGAAAAGGAGATATGGAGATGGCTGTCAAAATCTTAGGATGGAAGGCAAGGGGACTGAATGGAGGTGAGGATCAGGAGAAGGCACTGGTCTTGTGTAACTGGAAGGAGAGTGATGTCATTTAGGAGAATAAGGAATTCTAGAAGGTGAAGCCATAGGTGATGAATTTGGGGTGGCCACAGGGGAAGTTCAGGAGAGACATCAGGACTGGACTGTGGTCTGGGAGTCTAGCCCTTGCCCAAGTCCAGCAGGGTCACTTTTGCTTATTTTGCAGCCAGTCTAGGAGCTCTTCCCTCATGCACCACTTGAGAACAAATTGTTGCATTTCCCCTTCTGGATGAGCAGGTGTAAGCAGTTGGTGTTGTTGCACGGATGATAGGAATCCATCCTCTGGGAAGAGAGGTGGCACTAGTGATGGAGACCATTCTCTGGCAGACAGCTCTCATTGGTGTCCCCACTTTGTGCATCCTCCCTGCCCATCTTCTGCCCAAGGTGCTCAAAGAGACAACGACTCATAGACAGAAAAGAACGTGCCTTAGAAAGAGCAAATCTGGGTTCAAAAGACAACTCTAGCATATCCCAGATGTGTGGCCTTGAACAAGTATTGAATGTTTTGGCATCTCAGTTGGCCATCTTAAGAGAGGAATAGCAGGGGCACTTGGGTGGCTCAGTCGGTTGAGCACCTGACTCTTGATTTTGGCACAGGTCAAGATCTCAAAGTTTTGTGAGTTCGAGCTCTACTTCGGACTCTGTGCTGGTGGAGCAGAGCCTGCTTGGGATTCTCCCTCTCTCTCTGCCCCTCCCCTGCTCATGCGGTCTCTGTTCCCTGTCTCTGTCTCTCTCAAAATAAATAAATAAACTTTAAAAAAAGATGGCAATAGCATGGCATAATTATTCATAAAGATTCTATTTCAGGGAAAAAAATGCATTTATTTCCATTACAGAATGGACTTTTCCCGGGGCCACACCACCCAACAGTTACTATCTTGAGAATACCACTGGCAAAGGAGGTGGTGTTGGTGGTACAGTTGCAAGTATTTGCTCTTCCTGGGTTAAGAGCTGAGCCTTAAATGACCCTCAGGGAAGCCTTAAGTGCACTAGAGTTTTATTTTATTTATCTACCATTTTATCAACCCTAACATATTTTATAGGGAACAGGCAGTGACAACACGAGGGTGGCAATCTGATGGATTGCTTAAGTCTTAAGCAAGGGAGGAGACAGTCATTTCCTCCTCAGTTTTGCACAGGTTTCAAGATAAGCATCTCTGGGCCCAGATGACTTTTGTAAGTGGGACAAAGTACATCAGGGGTCTCGGAGGCTCACAAGGCTACAGGAGTGGGGCAGGTATCATTAGGAATGCCGGGAGTGCATAGAGGAGGGCACTTGTTGGGATGAGCACTGGGTGTTGTATGTTAGCCAATTTGACAATAAATTTTATTTAAAATTTTTTTCAACGTTTATTTTTTTATTTTTTTTTATTTTTGGGACAGAGACAGAGCATGAACGGGGGAGGGGCAGAGAGAGAGGGAGACACAGAATCGGAAACAGGCTCCAGGCTCCGAGCCATCTGCCCAGAGCCCGACGCGGGGCTCGAACTCACGGACTGCGAGATCGTGACCTGGCTGAAGTGGGACGCTTAACCGACTGCGCCACCCAGGCGCCCCAATAAATTTTATTTAAAATAAATAAATAAACAAATAAGTAAGTAAATAAGTAAGTAAATGAATGAATGAATAAATAAATAAAAAGGAATTCTGGGAGTGGCACATGCCCACTATGGAGCCCTGCTCTGAGAGTATGGCCCATGGCAGGGAGCATAGGGATCCTCAGTTTCAAGTCAGGGGTTCCTTGTTGGAATGCAGGCCTGCAGTTGGCTTATCTCCCGGTTAGCCAAGAGAAACCATTGACCTGGATTCTCAGGTGAACTCCCCTGATTCTAGGTGTTAGTTTAGATTTCTACAAAACGCCCTGTGCAAGCAAAACACGTATCAGACCATGCTCTTATTGATACATAGCAGATCTTCAGTTTGTGTTTGTGCGTTCGACTGTTAGAAGTGAAATCCACTGTGAGAAAAGCCCTCAATACTTCCGAAGATGCCTATACCCCTAAGAAGCCCTGCTTGTGGCTGCTGTTGGTCCAAGAGATCACTGGCAATAGGAAGACTTGGAGGGGCCTTAGGGACAGGGTGTGGGAGAGATGGGACCACTGGCAGAAAGTAGAGCCGATGACCCAAGATAAGAACTGAACTGACAATTCTTTTGGTTCCAGGAACTAGAAGCAGCCAATGAAAGTAGTAGCAGGGTTGAAGAACACAGCTGGCATTTACTCAACAAACACCTGAATAGTAAATGCCCTGTGCCAGGCCTTGTGCCAATTACTTTAATTAATCAGACCATTTTAATCCTTCTAACAACCCTAGGAAGCAGGTGCTAGTATCACCCTACATTACAGATGAGGAAACTGAGGCACAGAGGGGTTGATGGGCCAAAGTCACGTGAGTGACTTTGGTAAGTGGCAGAGCCAGGATTTGAACTCAAGTCTTCTAGCTCCAGAATCCAGGCTCAGACCATTTCTCCATGCTGCATGCTTAATTAATTAATTAATTTTCTCCATGCTTAATTAATTAATTAATTAATTTTTTATTAAATTTTTTTTAATTGTTTTTTGAGAGAGACAGACAGAGTACGAGCAGGGGAGGGGCAGAGAGAGAGGAAGTCACAGAATCCGAGGCAGGCTCCAGGCTCTGAGCTGTCAGCACGGAGCCCATCGCAGGGCTCGAACTCACGAAATGTGAGATCATGATCTGAGCAGAAGTTGGATGCTTAACTGACTGAGCCACCCAGGCATCCCTATTTTTAGTTTTTAAAGTTTATTTATTTTGAGGGAGACAGAGACAGTGCAAGTGGGGGAGGGGCAGGGATAGAGAGAGAGGGAGAGAGAGAATTCCAAGCAGGCTCCACACTGCCAACACAGAGCCTGATGAGGGGTTTGAACCCATTACCAGGAAATCATGACCTGAGCCGAAACCAAGAGTCAGAAGCTTAACTGACTCAGCCACCCAGGCATCCCTCTCTGTTGCATTTTAATAGGGAGAATTTCATCTCATTATGAAAAATAATGGTTTGTGGTTTTGAAGACAATGTATAAATGTGTAAAAATGGTTTACCTAATATTAATTTAAAAATTAGTTGTCAAATTATATGTGTGCTATAACTGGAATTGTTAAAGAACAATGTGCAGAAAGAAGTCTAGAAGAAAAACCATGAAGCCTATAAAAGTTGTGCTACATTGGTAAGATAAATAGGGATTTCTTCTTTTACTTCCCCATTGTTGATTTAAAAAATTTTTTTTTACATTTATTTATTTTTGAGAGACAGAGAGAGACAGAGCACAAGTTGGGGAGGGGCAGAGATGAAAGGAGACACAGAATCCAAAGCAGGCTCCAGGCTCTGAGCTGTCAGCACAGAGCCCGAGGTGGGGCTCGAACTCACCGACCGTGAGATCATGACCTGAGCCGAGGTCAGACGCCTAACCGACTAAGCCACCCAGGCGCCCCCCCCACCCCGTTGTTGATCTTAAAGTTTCATTACTTGCAGGATGTTTGGATAATGACTAGAAATTTACAGGCTTACACATTCTTCCCTCTTCGTCCCTCTTTCTGAATGTAGCTTCCAAGGGGGGGCACCTGCGTGGCACAGTCGGTTAAGCGTCCGACCTCGGCTCAGGTCATGATCTCACGGTCCGTGGGTTTGAGCCCCTCATCAGGCTCTGTGCTGACAGCTCGGAGCCTGGAGCCTGCTTCGGATTCTGTGTCTCCCTCTCTCTCCCTCTGTCTCTCTCTCTCTCTGTGCCCCTCCCCAGATCATTTTCTCTCCCTCAAAAATAAACGGACATTAAAAGAATTAAAGGAAAAAAAAAAAAAAGACTTGAATGTCGCTTCCAAGGGACCAGCTTGTATCCAAGAGCACATGCAGTCTCACCTTTACAGGGTGGTGTGTTACATTCAAGGGACATGGTCCTAAAGAACTTCTGAACTTCACAACTTACCTAATTTAAGATTTGAACAAATGTTGGACTGTTTCTGTTCAGCAGCTAATCCAGCACTCTCGAGTAGCAATGGCATAAATCTAGTTCCCATGAGCCCACCAGCTTTGAGACTACACAATTGTTAACTCTTTTGAATTAAAGGGATTCATACTGTTTCCATTTTGCACATAAAGGGAGACTTTATTAATATTTTTAGAATGAATCCGTATTTCAAACTCACTCCTATCTTGTAGAGATTTGGTTTAAATTCTCATTACTTGCTCCAAGTTGATATATTTCTAGGCTACTAGAGATAGAATGATCTCAAAGGGCATAGCTTAAACCCAACTCCAGTATGTCATCCACCTTCTACCAGGGATGGATGTCCAACTCAACAAATGTTTTGTTGAGTACTTACTTTGAGTCAGGTACTATCAACATGAGTGACAGGATTCTCTGTTCTGAAAGCATTCACATTCCAATGCCTTCTTAAATGCCCATTTAGTCAACACATGCTTTTTACTGACCATCTTCTTTGTGCTAAATCCTGTGCGCTAAAAGAATGGAATATTTTTAAAGATTTTATTTATTTATTTTAAGTAATCTCTACACCTGACATGGGGATCGAACTCATGACCCTGAGATCAAAAGTCATGTGCTCTGCCAACTGAGCCAGCCAGGTGCCCCAAAGAATTGAATATTTTATATCCCAGCTGTTTAGATCCTGGACCCTGCTTTGGGTTCCAACCTAACCCTGCCATGTCCCAGCTGAACGATTTAACTCTTTTTGTGTCTCAGTTTCCTCCTCTGTAACTGATGGTAGTAAAATGACTTACCTTTCAGAGTGGTTGGGAGCATGTAATGAGTTAGTATGTGAGAGGCTGGCAGGAACTTGGTGAACACGCAATCCATGCAGGGTGTGGTTATTTTCAGAGATTACCATTAGAGAGCCCTTATGAGACACTTGCCTTTTCCCCAAGGCCCCTGCCTTGTCTTGGGGTTTCCAGAGTACACAAGGATTCTCAACAGGGAGCGGCTTTCTTTCCCAAGGTGCGCTGACACTTGCATAGGCTCAGGGCTAGCACAGCCTGATCTTTAACGCTGTAAATCACAAACGATGTCCTGGTTAGAGCCACAATACCGATAAGAGCTGCTTACAACATGCGGGGTCTTGTGTAAAACATCTGCTGTGTGTTACCTCCCAACATCAGCCTAGGAGGGAGGTACTGTCATAACCCCACTTCCCAGATGAAGAAATAGGGGGTCCACACAACTACACAGAACATTCTCCAAAACTCATGTGTGGAAGACAGAGATTCAGGCAGCATGCATCTTAACTGAGATGTTGAATTGATCCTCACTAGACACAAATTCTTCGTCTGCCAATTTGTGCATGCAAAGGCCTGAAAATCAGGAAGGTTAACAGCTTTATTATTTTTTTAATCTATATAATTATTACTGGGAACAGGCACTGCTAAACACATCACAAATATTAACTGGTTTAGGTATCATTAGTAAGTCCACTTTACAGATGCGGAAACGGAGACACAGGGAAGTTAAATAACTTGACCAGGGTTGCACAGGTAGGGATGGTGGGACCAAGGCTCACACCCAGGCCTCTGTGCTGTGCCTTCCTACAGATAAGGATAAGCAGATGGCCTTCTATGAACTTTGGCTTTGTTAATTCACCGTCAAATAAAAACAAATCCCGATTTACTAAGGAGAGGTTTTATTTGAAAGGGTTATTGCAGGGGGATAGGACAGGCGTCGTATGGGGAATACTCTGACCATAGGTCTGCAAGTATCTCAAGGGTTGGACCAAAAACAGAATGTTGCTTTTAGAGGGGGCAGTAAACACGTGCAGATGGCTCCAGGTGAGGGGCATTGCATGGGCAGGCAGGCTGTGGCCAGACGGTAGATGAAAGGAGGTTTTCTCCTGAGACCAGCCTATTCTCAGGAGTGGCTGTCTACTGGCTCAGGCTGGGGGTGGGCCAGGGCCCAGGGAAAGAAGAGAATCTGCACCAAAGGTTGGTTAACAAGCACTTTTTTTCCAATGATTCGCTGGTGACAGGCCATGCAGCTAATTATTTATGGAGCAATGGAGGACCTGGGTCTGGCCCTGTCACAGGTAAGCCAGGGGAGCATCCATGAGTGTTACCCAGGTCACAGGGGGCAGGTGACTTCTTTGCACTAAGCTGTCTCCTAAGAAACAAAGAGAGGGGGTGATTCTGTTCGCTGTTTTCCAGAATCACAGGGCCTGGCAAAGTTCAACACGCCATCACTCCATTTGCCTCCAGCACAGACACACCTCCTTTTACCTCACTTGGCTTTGTTGTGCTTCGCAGACAATGCGATTTTTACAGACTGAAGGTTTGTGGCAACCCTGTGTTGAGCAAGTCTATTGACGCCATTTTTCCAACAGCATCTGCTCACTTCATGTCTGTGTGACACATTCTGGTAATTCTCACAGTATTCCGAACTTTTTCTTTACTATTATATTTGTGATGGTGACCTGTGATCAGTGATCTGTGACGTTACTATTGTCATTGTTTTGGGGCGCCACGAAGCGTGCCCATAGAAGATAGCAAACTTAATCAGCCTTTCCCTCATCTCCCCCTGCCCTCGGGCCTCCCTCTTCCCTGAGACTCAGCAGTATTGAAATTAGGCCAGTTAGGAACCCTACTCTGGCCTGTAAGGGTGCAAGTGACAGGAAGAGTCCCTTGTCTCTCACTTTAAGTCAAAAGCTAGAAGTGACTACGCTCAGGGAGTAGGGCATGTTGAAAGCGGAGACAGGCCAGAGCCAGGCCTCTTGCGTCATTTAGCCAAGCTGTGAGTGCAAAGGGAAAGTTCCCGAAGGAGATCAAAAGGGCTCCTCCAGCGGACACGCAAATGCGAAGAAAGCGAGAGGCCTTACTGCTGATGTGGAGAAGGTTTCAGTGGTCTGGATAGAAGAGGAAACATTCTCTTAAGCCAAAGCCTAATCCAGAGCAAAGTGCTAACTCTCTCCAGTTCCATGGAGGCTGAGAGGCGAAGAAGCTGCACAAGAAAAGCTTGAAATTGGCCGATATTGGTTCGTGAGGCACAAAGGAAAGAGACTGTCGTCCTAACCTCAAAGTCCAAGGTGAAGCGGCAGGTGCTGTTGCAGAAGCTGCAGCAAAGTATTTAGACAGAGTGAAAATGGCTACACTGACCAATAGATTTTCACTCAACAACAAGACGTTCAAAGCTAGAGAAGAGAAATCAACGCCTGGCTTCAGAGGTTCAAAGAAGGGGCTGATTCTCTTCGTAGGGGTTAATGTAGCTGGTGACTTTGAATTGAAGCCAGTGCTCACTCACCATGCTGAAAAGGCTTGAGCCCTTAAGAATTATGCTAAATCTGCTCTATTTGTGCTCTATGAATGGAACAACAAAGCCTGGCCGACAGCACATCTGTTTGCCTAATATTTTAAACCCAGTATTGAGACTCACTGCTCAGGGGAAAAAAAAAATTTCTTTCAAAATATTAGTGCTCACTGACAATGCATCTAGTCACCCATGCTGATGGGGGTGGTACAATGAGATGAATGTTGTCTTCATGCCTGCTAACGTAACATCCATTCTGCAGCCCGTGGATAGAGAAGTAATTTTTGAATTTCAAGTCTTATTATTTAAGAAATACATTTTGTAAGGCTAGAGATGCCATAAAAAGTGATTCCTCCGATGCATCTGGGCAAAGTCAATTGGAAACCTTCTGGAAAGGATTCACCATTCTGGATGCTGTTAAGAACATTTGTGATTCATGGGAAGAGGTGAAAATATCAGCATTAACAAGAGTGGAAGAAGTTGATTCCAACCCTTATGGATGGATGACTTTGAGGCTGTCCAGACTCGAGTGGAGGAAGTCACCACAGATGTAGTGGAAATAGCAGGAGAACCAGAATTAACAGTGGAGCCTGGGACATGTGGGTGGCTCAATCAGTTGAGCGTCTAGCTTTGGCTCAGGTCATGATCTCGCCGTTCGTGAGTTCGAGCCCCACTGCTGTCATCAGACTCACTGCTGTCAGTGCATAGCCCACTTTGGATCCTCTGTCTCCCCCTCTCTCTGCCCCTCCTTGGCTTGTGCTTTCTCTTTCTCTCAAAAATAAATAAACATTAAAAAAAAAAAAAAAAACCACGTGGAACCTGAAGGTGGGACTGAATTGCTGCCTTCTCATGATAAAACTTTTAATGCATGAGAAGTTGCATCTTATGGATGACCGAAGAAAGTAGTGGCCTTTGTGAAAGTGGTTTCCACTCCTGGTGAAGATGACTGAAATGACAAGAGAGGATTTAGCAGATAAACTGAGTTGTCAAAGCAGCAGCAGGATTTGAGAAGAATTAACTCCAATTTTGAAAAAAAGATCTCCTGTGGGTAAAATGCTATCACACAACATCACATGAAACAGAGAAATCACTCTCTAAAGGAAGAGTCAATCGATGTGGCAAGCTTTACCGTTGTCTTAAGAAACTGCCACCGCCACCCCAACCTTCAGCAACCACCACTCCACTTGGTGAGCAGCCGTCAGCATCCAGGCAAGACCCTCCACCAGCATAAAGCCCAGATGATGGTCAGCATTTTTTAGCAATAAAGTATTTCTTAAATATATTATTTTTAACATTTATTTATTTAGTTTTGAGACGGAGAACGAGAGAGAGAGAGCGACCAGGGGAGTGACAGAGAGAGCGGGAGAGAGAGAATCCCAGGCAGGCTCCACGCTATCAGCACAGAGCCCGATGCGGGGCTTGAATCACTCACGAACTGTGAGATCATGACGTGAGCCAAAATCAAGAGTCGACACTTAACTGACTGAGCCACCCAGGTGCCCCAGCAATAAAGTATTTTTTAATTAAGGTATGTACATTGTTTTTTAGGCCTAATGCTATTGTATATTTAATAGGCTACAGTATAGTGTAAACATAACTTTTATATATGCTGGGAAACCAAAACATTCATTTGACTTGCTTTATTGTGGCAGTCTGGAACTGAACCCGCAAAATCTCTGAAGTTTGCCTGTATCTTCCACATGCCAGGCTCTTCCTAGGAACTTTCTAGAGAGTTAGATCCTGGATTCATGAAGCTAGTCAAAGTAACGACCTTCAGGGGGTGCGTGGCTGGCTCCATCCATCAGTAGAGCATGTGACTCTTGATCTCAGGGTCGTGAGTTCAAGCTCCACATTGGGCATGGAGCCTACTTAATAAATTAAATTTTTTTAAAAAGACGCTACTTTCAAAAATATCTTCCAGATTGTTCTCTACTCAGAGAACATGTAGTCAGGATCAACACATCTCTTTCTTCTCTTTCTTAGCATAAAGTTTTCAAGATTCACCATTGCTGTAGTGTGTAACAGAACTTTATTTCCTTCTATGGCTGAATCATATTTCATTGGATGGATACACCATGTTGTGTTTATGTATCCGCCTGTTGGTAGACTTTTGGGTGGACAACCTTTCTCACCCTCCTCTGCACATGCCCTGGCTGGGTGTTTCTTTGCTGCATGGAACCCGGGGCCGCGGCCTTCATCTCTGCACTGCAGAACGATTCTTTCTGTGCAGGGAAGGAACATGCGGACATCCTAATATGACAGAAACCTGTCAGGAAAACTGGAAGCTTGAAAATTCATGGCCTCAATATGCCCAGCTGCGTCGACCATGAGGCAGAAGCACAGGGTTTGGTGTATCACAAATGGGAGGGGCCCTCCGTGGACACATGGCCTTGCCCGTCAGAGCAGGTGTAACCCAGTTCCAGACCCATTCTTCATGCCAATCGGGTTCTAAGTTAGTTACTTGCAGGTTGATCATACCCTTCCTTGCTGGACCACACGAGGAGCATTCTGGACTTGGCTTCCCCACACTTCCCCTCTCTTCTTAAACAGATAAAGGAGAAGGTGGCTGGTCCAGGATAACGAAGAGGCATGGGCTTGGATTTAGGCCCCGGCAGAGAGTCTAAGTCTATCCCTACTATCTCTGTATTGCTGGCCCTTCTCCTTTTCAGTTTTCCCATGTGTAGAATGGGAAAGGCAGTCTCACCTGTTGACATTTGGAGAATAATTTTGCAAGACAGTACTGGTCACCAGTGACATCTGGGGTTTCCGGGGTGGTGTAGGGGTTTGCGTGCTTGGCACCTATCTGTGGCGCTTGGCACTGTCCAGGAGCTGGTTCCAGCATAGTTGACTGAGAAGTTGAATTTGTCCAGCTGCAGGGCAAAGCCACATTCACTGGGCTCACAAAACTGGTACACACATATATTATTACATGTTGAAGAGCCATAATTCTAATGTGCTAATTTATACCAAGATGGACATCTGTCACCTGGCTCAGATGCTTCTATCTGCTTCCAATGTTACTGTCTCTTCCTCTGGGCAGGCCCTGGTGGTGACGCTTACACAGAGGCCTGTCTCCCGAGCATAGATGCACATGGACATACAAGAAGCAAAAGTTAAATGCAATCAGCATTATTTATAGTAGTCAATACATGGAAGCAACCCAAGTGTCCGCTGACAGATGAAAGGAGAGGGGTGCCCGGGTGGTTCAGTTGGTTAAGCATCCGACTTGGGCTCAGGTCATGATCTCACTGCTTATGAGTTCGAGCCCCGCATCATGCTCTGTGCTGAGAGCTCAGAGACTGGAGCCTGCTTCAGATTCTGTGTCTCTCACTCTCTTTCCCCCCCTCCACTTGTGCTTTGACTCTCTGTCTCAAAAATAAAGACATTAAAAATATTAAAAAAAATAGATGAATGAATAAAGAAGATGTGGTGCACATGTGTGCATACACACACACACACACACACACACACACACACAGAATATTATTCAGCCATAAAAAAGAATGAGACCTTGCCATTTGCAACAACATGGATGGACCTAAAGGTATTATCCTAAGTGAAAAAAGTCAGGAAGACAAATACCGTATGATTTTACTTGTATGTGGAATCTAAAACAAAACAAAAAAAATCAGAAACAGATCCATAAGTAGAGAACAAAGTAGCGGTTGCTAGGGGGAGGGGGCTAAGGCTGGGCAAAATGGGTGAAGAGCAGTGAGAGATACAGGCTTCCAGTTAGGCAACGAATAAATAAGTCACAGGGTTGAAAGGGACAGCATGGGGAATATAGTCATAGTATTGTAAGAGTGATGTATGGGGACAGATAGTAGCTACACTTGTGCTGAACACAATATAATGTGTAAACTTGTCAGATCGCTAATTTGCACTTCGGAAACTAATGTCACATTGTGTGAGCCATATTCAAGCAATAAATAAATAAACAAAGAAACAAATAAATAAATAAGACAAAAGGACAGAAAAACAGGCATTCACATGCCTTGCTGATAAATGTGAAGGACTAAAATCTATGACCATTTTAAACGTGTCTATCTTTGACCCAGAAAGTCTCAGTGTCTGTCCTAGAGAACAAATACATACATTCAGAGACACATAAGTGATGTTCTTTCCAGCACTGTACATGAGAGCAAAAGAAAGAATTAACCTAAATGTCCATGAATAGGAAAATGATTATATAACTTTTGGTGCTTATGATGGAATATGACACAGCAATTTTATTTTATTTCTTTTTTATTAAAAAAATTTTTTTTTCAACGTTTATTTATTTTTGGGACAGAGAGAGACAGAGCATGAACGGGCGAGGGGCAGAGAGAGAGAGGGAGACACAGAATCGGAAACAGGCTCCTGGCTCTGAGCCATCAGCCCAGAGCCCGACGCGGGGCTCGAATTCACGGACCGCGAGATCGTGACCTGGCTGAAGTCGGACGCTTAACCGACTGCGCCACCCAGGTGCCCCATGACACAGCAATTATAAAAGATGGGGTAGAGCTATATCAACTGACATGGATATTCCTCCAAGATACTTTTTAAAAATATTTTTATTTATTTTTGAGAGACAGAGAGATACAGAGCGCTAACGGGGGAGGGGCAGAGAGAGGAAGACAGAATCCGAAGCAGGCTCCAGGCTCTGAGCTGTCAGCACAGAGCCCGACATGGGGCTCAAACCCACAAACCGTGAGATAGTGACCTGAGCCGAAGTTGGACGCTCAACCGACTGAGCCACCCAGGCAGCACTCCAAGATGTTTTGTTAAGCAAAATGCTACATTCACCCATTTTGTCCAACCCACCACCCCCCGCCCCTCTGACAACCATCAGTTTGTTCTCTGTATTTATAGGTCTGATTCTGCCTTTTGTTTGTTTATTCATTTGTTTGATTTTTTAGGTCTCACTTAGGAGTGAAATTACATGGTATTTGTCTTTCTTAGTGTGACTGATTTCACTGGGCATCATACCTTCTAGGTCCATCCGTGTTGTCTCAAATGGCAGGATTTCATTCTTTTTTTAGGACTGTATAATATTCTTGTGTGTGTGTGTGTGTGTGTGTGTGTGTGTGTAAAACACGTTTTCCTTATCCATTAATCTATTGATGGACACTTAAGTAGCTTCCATTTCCTGGCTGTTATAAACAATGCTGCAATACAAATAAGGATCCACGTATCCTTACAAAGTAGTGTTCTTGTTTTCTTTGGGTAAACACCCAATAGTGGAATTACTGCATCATATGGTATTTCTATTTTTAATGTTTTGAGCAACCTCCATACTGTTTTCCACAGTGGCTGCACCAATTTGCGTTCATGACAACAGTTCACAAGTGTTCCTTCTTCTCCACATCCTCGCCAACACTTGTTATTTCTTGTCATTTTGATTGTAGCCATTTTAACTGGTGTGAGAGGGTATCTCATGGTGGTTTTGACTTGCATTTCCCTGGTACTTAGTGATACTGAACATCTTCTCATGTGTATGTTGGCCATTTGTATGTCTTCTTTGGGAAAATGTCTATTCATTGCCTCGGCCCATTTTTGAATTAGATTGTTTGATTTTTTTTTTTTTTTTTTTGGTGTTGAGTTTGTCCTTTCACCGTCTAATGGTGATCATCCTCTTCTTAGGGACAGTGACACTTCTGTTCAGATTCCAGGAAGGTTTTGTTAGCTTGGAAGTAAGATGTCTTTTCCGATCACGGACACATTGATCCTTGAGTTAACTGTCAGCGTGCTCTCTGATTTCTCATATTTTCCAGTTCTTAGGTAGATGCCTGACTATAGCCCCTGACTGCTGATAAGAGGGATACCTCAAGGTTTACAGGAAAGATCACCTGACCCAGCCAGTGTGAAGACTATGTCTCACCTTTAGAGTTTTGGAGGCATATTGACTGTTGGGTGTTTATTCTGCTATGGCCCAACAGGTGATTTTATGTGCATGTTGCCTTCATTCAGACCTTCAGATACCTATCACTTATGGGCATGAAACCATTTTTCAAGGGTCCATAATATCCCGCAGACTGGTTTGGATAAACTCCCACCTCAAAGTATGAGGGGTATTTTACATATTATTTGTCATCCATTTATTTCCACAAAGTGATGCACTTAGGGCCTTCTATCTGGTTTCTGTTGCACCTATCCTTCTAGGGTTGATGTCTATTCAACAACTTGGGAGAAGGCCATCATGGGGGAAAAAGTTCTGAGGAGATGAGCAGTGCAGGTGGCTATGAGCCATCATCTTTCATAACCTAGAAGGGACTGGGAAGCTTCTTGTTCCTGACTTCTGTCCACAGGGACGCAGGATCTGACATTTTGTTATGTCTCTAAAACCCAAAACCAACCCTAAGGTATTAGTTTGTAATGAATGATTCACTGAAGATTTTATGGAGTGATGGAAGCTACATCAAATATGATGCAGCAGAGATTAATAGAAAAATTTCCATGATGTGTCTTTATTTTCCCTCCTGAGTTATGTGGCCACCAGCCACTCCTGGACCATCCCTCCGTCAGAAATTCCCCTTTCACTTAAGCCCCCACTCCAAATTTTACCTAACTTTTCTTCTTTTTATACAGAGAAATGCATCTGTTTTGGCTTGTCTGTGCATTTTTCCACTTAGCAGATAAAGAAACTTCCTCAAGTGCCACCCTCTCCAGAAAACGTGGACAATCATACCTAGCATGGAATGTTTTCCTCATTAAGTGACTTCTCCTGCCACCTGAGTCTGAGCCCACTTTGTCTTGCCTTCATCCCTTGCAGGTGGTGATTCTGGATTTGGCCATGCCCTGTCCAAATATCTGGATGAGCTTGGCTTCACGGTATTTGTCGGAGTTCTGAATGAAAAGGGACCAGGAGCAGAGGAACTGCGAAGAACCTGCTCCAAGCGCGTCTCCGTGCTCCAGATGGACATCACCAACCCGCAGCAGATAAAAGACGCCCACAGCAAAGTGGTGGAAAAGGTGCAGAACAGAGGTACTGCGACCCGCCCCTCCTAGCAAGTGACCCACTCTGGTTCCAGCCTCGAATTACCACTGCCCTCTAGTCCATTCTGGCTGCTGACCACATCTGAGGGTGTGAGCACCTGTCACATGCCACGGCCTCTCGCAGACACAAAGATGGTACGAATGGGTCAGCCGTCCATCCTCACAGAACTTGAATTCTTGAACCCATTTGCCCAACATCTGCTTGGTCACCCTCCCATTACTTACCCTCATGCCCGCGCTTCCCCTTGCTTTCCTCCCACCAATATTAACATGTGTTGGACTTAAAAAAAAAAAAAGTAACAATTACTGTCTTCCTTTAGTCACAGCCCTTTTTCTTCCCCTTCCTTCATGGTTGAGCTCTTTGGAATCCTGCTGTCCTGTTTTTAACTTGTTCACCTTCAATCCCGTGTTGGCTTACTGGTCTGGCTGAGCTAATAAGTGTCATCCTGAACACCTAGCTGTTTATCTCTCTGCACTATTTTATCTTTTAATTAAAAAATTTTTAATCTTTATTTTTGAGAGACAAAAAGAACAAGCGTGTGAGCAGGGGATGGGCAGAGAGAGAGGGAGAGAGAGAATTCCAAGCAGGCTCTGCACTGTCAGCATAGAGCCAGACGCAGGGCTCCAACCCACGAACCACGAGATCGTGACCTGGGCTGAAACCAAGAGTCAGGAACTTAACTGACTGAGCCGCCCAGGCACCCCCCCACCTTTGTTTTTTTTTTTAATTTTAATAATCCCTTTTACTTAACCCAGTATATCTACAACATTAATATTTCAATATGTAATCAATACAAAGGTTATTAGTGAAGTATTTCACATTTTTTAAACTAAATCTTTGAAATCTGGTGTGTATTTTATGCTTACAGCTCAACTCAATTTAGAGGCTAAATTTTCAATGGTTAAAGTGAAATATAGTCCTACCAAAACCACAAAGCTGTATTTATTTTTATTTATTTATTTAATTTAAATCCGAGTTAGTTAACATAGAGCTGCAGTATTATAAATGTGCTGACCACCCTCCCTTGTCTTGGCTTTGAGGTCTCCAGCTTTCCTATTGCTTCCCTAGTTCTCTGATTTTTGTTTTGTTTTGTTTTGTTTTTTTGTTTTTTTGGCTTCTCCTGCCTGAACCCCTTCTTCCATCCCCCCATAGAATGTGAATGTTTCTGCGGGCTCCATCCACAAACTCCCCATTCCATGTTTCCTGGGCTAAGCTGTTCTGTCCCTGTGCCACTCAGCTGCATATTACAATCACCTGGCGAGTGTTTGAAAATACCCATGCTTGGGCCCAGGATGGCCTACATAAGTTGGAGGCCCCAGGGCAAAATTAAAATGATGTAAGGCCCCTTGTTTCAAAAATGATGAAGACTTTAAGATGATGCTAGCAGAGAATTGAAACAAGCAGGAAGATCAGAAGCACAGGGCCCTGTGTGACTGCACAGGTGGTACACCCATGATGCCCACCCAGCCTGGGAACCCTTCCCCTAACCAATCCAATCGGTGTCTACAGGCAAGGATTCAGCTGTCCTTCAATAAGGGGGCTGCTACTGTTGCTAGCCTGTTGCTACGAATGTCAGCGGCAAAGAAGATCCCACTCCGGGGTCCCAGGCCTCAGTATATTTGAGAGCTCCCTAGGTGATACTAAGGTTCTGCCAGAGCTGAGAGACATTGAGATGTATGCCAGTCACTTCCAAGTGTATTACCAGCCTAGCCCCCTTCTCAACATCTCGACCTATATGTATATAAAACTGTCTGCCTGACATCCCGCCTCCCTTTGTTAAAACCTGACCTCATTATCTTTTCCCCTGTTGCCTGTCTGCAAATGCGCTTACCCTCCTTCATTCCACAGCTCAGAAGTTGGCATTGGCACGAAGTCAGTCATCCAAGACAGCAGCCTGGGGGTCACTTAGACCTGCAGCTTACCCTCAGTCCCTAAATCCTATTTGTCCCGAGTCCTTCAGTTCTACGTCCTAGATCTTCCTCACCCCAGGCCTATTCTCTCATCTCCAGGCGGTGAGGCTTAGCAAGGCTTCACCTTCCATCTGGGCCCCCACGATCTTCCTTGCGATGGGGCTCCCTCCCCATTACTTTCCAAATGGGCAGTGATCTTTACAATGTGCACCTTATAACGCCACCCATCTCTTATAGACCCTTGGACATACAGGGCCTCCGTGTCTTGGGTCCCTCCCATGAGCCAGGCCTGTGGGAGGTGTCTTGCTCAGTCTCACTGAATGGTTCAGTGGGTCTCTATCTGCCACCAAATACAATCTAAACCCCTTCACAAGAATTTGAAAGCTCTCAGGATAATGGCCGCTGACAAACCCTTAATCTGCAATACCTATTGGCCCACTCGGTAAATTCTGATCAGTTTCCAGAGTAGAATATGTGAAATGTACCATATCTTTGTACATGCAGCTTCCTCTTGCCAAAATTTCCCTCTTGCCTCTGCTCCCTTTTTCTAAGACTCTTGATTTGTCCAACTGCAGACTCTACTTCCACAGGAGGCCTGGCTCAAACATAACATCTCGCGCATGATCTTCCTGTTGATCCAAGTGACACCATTCACTTTCTCTTCTGGACGCTCACTTGTTATACCTTGCACACACCTGCATTACTGATTATAAATATCTGTCCATCTCCTGCTCCTCACCACCAGGTTCCTTGAGAATCACAACCATGTTCCCAGGAGGATTCGTTCAGACGCCAGTGGCACAAACCCAGGTTGAAATTGCTAACGTATAAAGGAATGTATGTGCATAATTGAAATGACAGGTTAGCTTCAGGCGTGTTGGATCCTTAAACAATGTCATCAGGGCTCAGTCTCTGTGTCTTACCCTGCTCTCTCCCTGGTTGGCTTCACGTTGGGGCTTTGCATGGAGGCCTCAAGCACTTGCAGCTTATATCCTCTTTACTGCTGACATTTTCAGCATAAAAAGAGTAATATTATCTGCTTCATTTGGCAGTTGAAGATGTAGTTATATAGGAAGCACTTAGAAGAGTCCCTGACATGAGGAAGGCATTCAGTACGGGCTCCTGTTTTCCATTCATTCAACACTAAGCACAGTCCCTGGCATATAATAAATATTCAGCAAACATCTAAGAAGTGAGAGGAGGAAAGAAAAATAGACTTTTTGTTATTAGGGATTAATTTTCAGCAAGTTTAGCAATGTGTGGTCGTTTTCTAGAAAAGTAGTCTTCCTGGCCTGCTCTTTTGTGGTTTCAGAGATTTGAGCTTGTCCCTCTTAAGAAAGGGACTTCATGGTGTCTTATTCAATAAGATATTCGATACAGACCCCTCTAGTGAGGCCCAGAGGGGCAGTATTAACCATACTGAAGGATAAAGCAATGGGCTATAGATATGGAAATACTACACCAGCATCCAGGGATGCTGAAGGGGTGTGGGGGAATACACTTCCCAATGAGCGAGCCCATGCTATTTTGTGGCCAGAATTCTGGAGAGCCACCCTCTTCTGAGGCAGAATTATCAATATGCCTTCTGTCCGCTTTCCTTGAGGTCTCTCTCAACCTCAGCCTCTCGACTCAAAGACGAAGTGAAGCAGTGAAACAGAGAATTTAAAATCACCAAGAAGGAGGTTTCCTGAAGAACCCTCTGGGACCTGTAGACAAACGAGAAAATGTCAGCTCCTGTAAGAGGGCTGTCACTGTGCTGTGTTCCTACACAGCACATTATTATATAAGTAAATATTACTTATTTTAAAGTTAATACGACCCATAGGTATAGTGGGCTTATCAGCCATCTTAAAATTCTATGGCAGGAGTTGGCAAACTATGGCCCTGTTTTGTTTTGTTTTATATTTTATTTTGAAAAAATTGTAGATTCATAGGAAGTTGCAAATAAATGTCAGGCAGAGCCTGTGTGTGTTTTGCCAAGCCTCTCCCAGTGTTAACATCTTACATAACTACAGTACAATATCAAAACCAGGAAATTGGCATTGGTGTAAGCCACAGAGCTTATATTTCACCAGCTATACATATAAGCATGTGTGTGTGCACACGCGCACATGCGTGTGTAGATTTGTACGAGAGCATCACAATCAAAACACAGAACTATTCCATCACCACCAGGCTCTCTCATGCCACGTTTTTAAAATTTTTTTTTTCAACGTTTATTTATTTTTGGGACAGAGAGAGACAGAGCATGAACGGGGGAGGGGCAGAGAGAGAGGGAGACACAGAATCGGAAACAGGCTCCAGGCTCTGAGCCATCAGCCCAGAGCCCGACGCGGGGCTCGAACTCACGGACCGCGAGATCGTGACCTGGCTGAAGTTGGACGCTTAACCGACTGCGCCACCCAGGCGCCCCTCATGCCACGTTTTTAGAGCCATATTCTCATCTGTCACTCCTGGCGATCACAAATCTGTTCTCTCTCTAACTTTGTCATTTAAAGAACATTATATAGATCTGCCACCTGTTTTTGCATAGCCTCTGAGCTAAGGAAGGTTTTTATAGTTTTAAATGGTTGAAAAAATCAGAAGAAGAAGGTTATTTTGACAAATGAAAATGATATGGAATTCAAATGTCAATGTCCATAAATGCAGCTTTAGCGTGGCCCTGCTCCCATTCATTTACAGATGAAGTCTGCGTCTGCTCTTACCCTATAGCATAGCTGAAACAGTAGTGCTCACACAGAACTGTTCACTATCTGGCCTTTTTTAGAAAAAGTTTGGCGACCCCAATTCTAGTGCCTTCTCAAGCTGCTGCGTGTTGCCTGTCCAAGGTGTACATCAGGCTGAATGAATTCAGCAGAGGCGTCCCCTCCACCATCACCATCCTCATAATAGCTGTTGAGCTCTTACTACGTCAGGCATCATCTCAATTAGGGCTCCCAATCACGACTGTGTATAAATGTCAGACCCCCAGCTCAGGTGTGTGAGAAATGTAGCATTATTTTCTGCGACTCAACTCTGTATTTGAGCCATCTCTCTGCCATGTGGCAAAAACCATTTCAATTGGAACTTCACCTCGTTTCCCCAGGGTAGCATCTAAATTCCTGGGGAGGAGACATTTCTTCTTTGATTGTCAATGCTTCACGCTGACCCCTGCTGAGGCGTCCGACAATCTGTCCAGTCCTTGCACAAGTTGGCTGCCACTTACCTTCTTGATGCCATCCAAAAGGCACCATTAGGGCTGCACTTCCTGCCATTTGTGTCTCTGAGGCTCCTTCGACTTCTCCACGTAACACAGGTTCTCACACTTGAGATCACTTGGACGGTATGGTCTGTCACCAGAAGCTGAGCTTCAACAACAACTTCTGCTTGCTACTTTCTGATCTAGCAGGGCTGAAGTGGGGTTCCAGAATCTGCATTTCTAACAAGTTCCCATTTGTGCTGGACCACATCTTGAGAGCCACTGTTGTAAACCAGGCTGAGGCTCAGGGAACTCAGAGAATAAACATACCCCGGGTTCTGTCATCTCTGTTTCTCCCAGGTAAAGAGGAACCAGGTCACTCACTTCTGCTATAGAGCCCACCTCCTAAAAGACATTTGGACTTTTTGGATTACCTCTTTCCCACCATTTAGGGCAGTGGTTCCCAAGCTTGCTTGTACATGGGAATCCCCAGGGGAATTTTTGAAACTATCAGTGTCAGGGCCCCTTCTCTTCCCTATCCCAGAATTTCTGATGTAATTGGCTGGGATGTGGCTGGACACTGGGGTTTTAAAAAGTGCTCCCCCCACCCCCAGGTGATCCTAATGTGCAGTCAAGGTGGCAAACCACCACTTGGGAACAGGGCTTCTCCAAGTGTGGTCCAGACCTGCATCAGCACCACCTGGGAGGTCGTTAGAAATGTAGATTCTGAAGCTCCATCCCAGACACCCCCAAATGGGATTCCCTGGAGGTGGGCCCAGCGGTCTGTTTGTACAAGCCCTCTGGGTGATTCTGATGCAATCAATAGGATTAGGCTGGGTGTGGAAGGGACTAGGGCTCAGAGATTCTGCCATCTTCTTAGCTCTCGACACTTCTCTAGCTGTCTCATTTCCCTGGATTAGGGGATCTCTTCTAGTTTAGGGAAAAGGGAAGACAGGCTTCTATATCATCCCGCATGGCCCTAAGGATGTTCTACTGTCTCTACACACTCCTTTAAGGGAGAAACATGAGGTAGGCCCTTACTACTATACCCCTTGCTGATGCTTCCCTCTGCGGATACAGCAAATATCTAGCTGCTTGGATGTAGGAAAGTGTTAGAAGGAGAAGGAAATACCTCCAAAAAACCATTGCTTAATATTTCAAATCTACTCACTACACAACCCCCCGCCCCCACCCCAAAGGAGGTGGTTTTAGGTATTCGAGGAGACTGAGGTCTGAGTTTGAGTGATCTGCCTGGATCCTAAACCTGAAAGGGGACTTTTAGACTCTGGAGCTTTAAGTGTTAAAAATCCTCCTGCTCTCCAGCATCATGAGACATCAAACTCATTCCTTTCTGTCCTCAGGACTGTGGGCTGTGGTCAACAATGCTGGGATCATTGGCTTACCAGCGGACGGGGAGCTCATTCCCATGACTAACTACAAACAATGCATGGCCGTGAACTTCTTTGGGGCCGTGGAGGTCACAAAGGCATTTTTGCCTCTTCTTAGAAAATCCAAGGGGAGGCTGGTGAACATCAGCAGCATGGCAGGTGAGTTGGCCTTTCCCCACAAGGTTGTACGGTGCCTGTTGTGCAAGATGTGGCTTGTTGCATTCTTTTTGGACCAAAGAAGAAAGCAGGACAGGCTTCTGCAGGGCTGGGTCGAGATTAGTCAAATTGTATGTTTACCGTTCATCTTAATACAATAAAACCTTCCCTTTCAAATCCTTTCATGTACAAACGCTTACCTCTTATGTCATCTACTCATTACTGGGGATTTAGGTTTTACATATCTTCATAACACATAAGCTTCCTAGATTTGGACAGGAAACCAGGCATACAGTTACTGGTAATCTGTTTTGAACTGGGCACATTCGTAAGATGAGTAGGCAAATGTCCCCACTGTTGGCACTGATGGAGCTCCACATCTCTGTTGGCTGCCCAATCGTATTTTCCATAAGATCCTTCCCAATATTTTGCAATCTCAAGGCAGTTGGGTCAGGGTGTGACATTTGATGACTCACTTTTTTTCCATTTCAAAGAACAGATAGTCAACAACTTGAGTCCAGGGTTTAACAAACTCCCTTTCATAAACAAGCCCATGTATGTGATATCACATCCTTTCTTCTAGGACAGGCATTTTCTTTCCTTTCCTTTCCTTCTCTTCTTTCTTTCTTTCTTTCTTTCTTTCTTTCTTTCTTTCTTTCTTTCTTTCTTTCTTTCTCTTTCTTTCTCCCCTTCTCTCTCTCTCTTTTTTTTAAAGTAGGCTCCACACTCAGCTCAGAGCCCAACACAGGGGTTGAACTCATGACCCTGAGACTGAGACCGGAGCTCAGATCAAGAGCTCAACACTAAACCAACTGAGCCACCCAGGCGCCTAGAACAGGCATTTTCAAACTGGGGTTCCTTAGATCCTGACTTGGCTTTGGGAACGTCCATGGGGCTGTCTTTCGGGCCACTGCACGAGTAAAAGGGAAGCCAAGGGGGTGGGGGCTTGGACTTTAGGATCCTGCCTTCAAAAAGAGGAACACCACTACTCTTCACTGTTTGATCAGTTGGTTCCAAACAAGATTTTTTTTTTTTTTTTTTTTTTAGCATGAACGGGGGAGGGGCAGAGAGAGAGGGAGACACAGAATCGGAAACAGGCTCCAGGCTCAGAGCCATCAGCCCAGAGCCCGACGCGGGGCTCGAACTCACGGACCGCGAGATCGTGACCTGGCTGAAGTCGGACGCTTAACCGACTGCGCCACCCAGGCGCCCCGATTTTTTTTTTTTTAAATGAAAGATCCACTAGTTACTTTATTTCGTTTATTTGGTTTTTGGGGTGAGGTCCTTTGTATAGACTAGGCAATTATCACTGTTCATCATATTTCCTTCCTACCTTTAACTCAGCAACTTCTTGAACTTACCTACGTGAATGTGGGTTACTAAGTTGGTGATTGGCCTGAGGAGAAAGGAAGCAAAGAAGGGAGGAAGGACAAGAAGGAGAGAGGGAGGAGAAAGAGAATGGGGAAAGAAAGGCTAAGGTGGTTAACAGAAATGAGTATTATATTTTAACTTGTATGAGAATCCTGAAATAGTTCCAATTTCTTGCTACCTCGCTAAGTGAACAAATCCTGGGAAAACACATTTGCAACATTTCAGCCTTATCTTTCTTCTGAACTTAGCCTTCAAAATTTTTACCTCTGTGGAAACCTTGCCTTTTTCAGCTCCCTGGCAGAGCCTGGTACTTCTGAAAAATTCTCACACACTCCTTGCCTCACTCATTAAACAAATATTTACTGAAATAACTGATCATTGCCTGCTTCTTGGCACACTGACAAACTTTGCTCTTTTCTCTCTTTGCCTTCAACTTTGAGCAGCTCATTCATTAAGAAGACTGTACTTTAGTTATCACTAATAGGCACACTACCTGCTATGGGCACAGGGTCTGGCATGTAGGATCTCAACTAATAAATGAAGAAATCCAAGTGTGAGAATGAATGAAAAATGGATGGATGAATGAGGGAATGAAGAATTTACAATACAGAACATGCCTGTTCCTGCATCTTCAACTTGGCTTCTAATGCTTTTTCTAAACCAAGGCTTCGTACTCTCTTCTGTTTCCATTGGAGGGACACTTGAGTGTTAAAAAAAATAAATCACAATACCTTCACTCTTATTCTTACGGTGGATGTGCAAATTCTTTACATCTAGCCTTACTACTTCCATTCTATCATCTTACCATCATCGCCAAGTCAACACATCTGAAACCAAAGTTGTCACCGGCAATTCAAAGTTTTCTCCCCTTCTTTTGGTTTTTCTCCTGGTCTTTAAAATTTCAGAGCTTTGAGATTTCTTTTCTTTTTTTTTTTTTAAGTTTATTCATTTATTTTGAGAGACAGAGAGAGAGAGAGAGCAGGAGAGAATTTCAAGCAGGCCCTGCACTGTTAGTACAGAGCCTGGTGTGGGGCTCAAACTCACAAACCATGAGATTATGCCCGGAGCCAAAATCAAGAGTCAGATGCTTAACCGACGGGCCTACCCAGATGTCCCTAAAATTTCTTTTATTTGTTTCTCCCTTTGCCTTTCCCTCCTTTCTCCCATCCATTCAGTCACCAAGAGGTATGGAGTCTTACTTCATCACATTCAGCTTTAAATCCTTATGTCCCAAAGAAACTCTAGAATGAAGTTCATCTGTAGGACACGGAAGACACCTAAGGCATTTTATAAAGTTGTTAAGGCAGTGGCAAGAAATCAAAACAGATGGCAAGCATATGTACCTTATAGGGCAGGTGTTTGTAAAAAGATAGGAGCAAAACTCTTAAATGATGCTTGTAGTTTCCTCCAGTGAGGAAGAGCAGAGAAATTCAGCAGAAAACAAAATAAGGAAATCCCTTGCATTTGGCTGACAAGAGTTTTACAAAACAATGGAAAATATTTTGAGCAGGGGGGTAAGGACCTAGAATGTAACACAGGATCAGGAGAGTCAAAGCAAGTATAAAACACAATATGTAAGCAAACAATCCATTGAAATTAGCATCCAATGTGATGTCAATTTGATGTGTCTCTTGGCAAAGTTAATATAAAAGCAATTTTGGAAAACGTGCTTATCTAGGAATTCCTTCCTGGTCTTTTTCTCATTTTGAAGTAGGAGTCATGGAGAGAGAGAGAGATAGGCAATCAGTCACTAATGAATGTTCTCCAAAGGAGCTCACTGTAGTCCTGGCCCATCAGGTTGTCATGAGCCTGGTATCCGTGCCACCTTCTGCATGACAAGAATTTCACTGGGGTAGATTTATCATGCAAGTTTACATCAGCCAGGAGGGGCTGGGCTGGAATTGATAACTCTGTTCCAGTAACCCAGTGCAGCATAGCAAATAACCCCAAATAAAGTGTCTCAGACTGGTATGAGTAGGTAACTAGTTTGGTGCATAGGTGGATCAGTTGGGTAAGCATCCAACTTTGGCTCAGGTCATGATCTCGCAGTTCGTGGCTTCAAGCCCCACGTCGATTTCTGTGCTGACAGCTCAGAGTCTGGAGCCTGCTTGGGATTCTTTGTCTCCCTCTCTCTCTCCGCCCCTCTCCTGCTTGCACTCTGTCTCTCTCTCTCTCTAAAAAATAAAGAAATATTAAAAGAAAAGAAGAATAATGTTTCCTCAAATGCATGCACATCCTAATTCCTGGAACTGGAATATGTGACTTTACCTGGCAAAGGGGGCCTTGCAGGTATGATTGAGTAAAAGAGCTAGAAATGCCAAGATTATCCTGCATTATCTAGATGGTTCAGACACAAGAGTCCTTATAACAGGGAAGCAGGAGAGTCACAGTCAGAGGTGGAGGAAGGGACCAGGAGCCAAGGAATGCAGGAGGCTTCTAGAAGTGGCAAAAGTCAGAGGAACTGATGATTCTCCCTTGGAGACTCCAGAGGCTCTGAACACAGCCTTGTTGACACCTTCATTTTAGCTCAGTGAAACCTGTGACTTTCAAAACTGTAAGCTAATACATTTTTATTGTTTAAGCCACTAGGTTTGTGGGAATTTGCCATTAGAAGCAGTAGGAAAGTACACCTGGGTTGATATCAGGTGAAATACCTCTGGGCCCATCCAGTCTCTTCAAAGATGGATGGAGGTCCATCGACACTTCTCCACTGCCTTTCCCACCCTAGCCGGGGAGAGGGGGCTGTGGTGGTGGTGAAGGGGGAGACTGTAGGGCTGACCTTCTAATACCCAACATAGGCTTTCCATTTCAAGGCTCACTCTGCCCCAGGCCTCCCAAGCACTCCTGGAGGATATCTTTCATTAGTTTTAAGTCCCAGACAGACATCCTTCCTAGCAAGGCATTAATTCTTCTTCTTCTTTTTTTAATTTCCACTTTATTTGGCCAATATGTTCAATTCCAATATTGCGGTAGAAACTCCTGAAGAACTGTCAACATTTCATTCAGTTTAAGCAACAAGGCACCAATTCTCACCACAGTGATAAGTGCACGTTTTACAATCCCAGTTTGGCTCTTTCTATATGTCAAACTTTAATTATTTCTGATTAACAACTTAGCACATGTACCTAATTTCCTATTCCAAACATTTTACTTTTCTCTGAACCTGAATACCCGTTCCTTCCACCCTTCTGCAACCCAGGGCCCTGTGGACAGCTTTCACTTCTCATCCTTCATACCATGTTGAGTCGACACAGCATTTTATTGCATTCCCCCCAAAGCAAAGCCAAGTTCAGATTGGCTCAGATCTTCAGAACAGATTTCATTAAGGATTTTGAGCAAAGATGGAAGAAAGGACTATACCCTATACAACAAGACTCGTTTTAACGGAGACACTTATAAATGCTCTGTTCTCCTTCCAAAGAATTTCAGCAGGCCGGAGCTCCCCTGCTCTCTCTTTCCTCATAGTTTTAAGGTTCATCCATGTTGTAGCATGCATCAGAACTCCATTCCTATTTATTTATTTATTTAGATTTTATTTGTAAGTAATGTCTATACCCAAGGTGGGGCTCTAAGTCACAACCCAGAGATGAAGAGTCTCATGCTCCTCTAACTGAGCCAGCCAGGCACAGGTTGCCCCTGAACTCCATTCCTTTCTAAAGCTGAGTAATTTCCCACTGTATGGGTAGACCATATTTTGTTTATCCATTTATGAGTTGATGGACATTGGGTTGTTCCCACTTTTTGCTACAGTGAGTAACATTGCATTGAACCTTCAAGTGTTTGTGTGCACACTGAAAACTCTGTGTGAGGGGCACCTGGGTGGCTCAGTCGGTTGGGCGGCCGACTTCGGCTCAGGTCATGATCTCACAACTTGTGAGTTCGAGCCCGGCGTCGGGCTCTGTGCTGACAGCTCAGAGCTTGGAGCCTGCTTTGGATTCTGTGTCTCCCTCTCTTTCTCTCTCTCTCTCTCACAAGAATAAACATTAAAGAAAAAAAAATTTTTTTTAAACAAACAATTGCATGTTTTTTGGGGCACGTGGCTGGCTCAGTCAGAAGAGCAAATGATTCTTGATCTCAAGGTTGTGAGTTCGAGCCCCACCATGGGTGTGGAGCCTACTTAAAAAAATTTTTTTGGGGGCGCCTGGGTGGCTCAGTCGGTTGGGCGGCTGACTTCGGCTCAGGTCATGATCTCGCGGTCTGTGAGTTCAAGCCCCGCGTCGGGCTCTGTGCTGACAGCTCAGAGCCTGGAGCCTGTTTTGGATTCTGTGCCTCCCTCTCTCTGACCCTCCCCCATTCATGCTCTGTCTCTCTCTGTCTCAAAAATAAATAAACGTTAAAAAAAATTAAAAAAAAAAAAAGAAAGAAAACTCTGTGTGAGAGTTAGCTCTATCACTTTCCACGACCTTGGGTAAGTCGGTTAAACTCTGCACTTTTGATTTTTTTTTATCTTCTAAAGTGGTGTTAATGAGGATAATAATTGAACATACCTCACAGGATAGTTGTGACCGTTAAGTACCTTTAGAACTAATGTTAAAGTACTCAGGACAGTGCCTGGCATAGAGTAGATGGCGAATAAATATTAACAGCTGTTATGAAGCATTCATTACACTTCAAGCATTTGTTGGGTACTATCAGATCTATGATCCCAAGAACCCTGCCAAGTATTAGTATCCCCATTTCGGAGTTGTGAAAACTGAGGTTCAGAAGAGTTATGTGACTGGCCCTCCAGTTAGAACTGGAATTTGAACTTTGGCTCCACATTCTGATTCACCAAGCCACAGCCTCTCCTGTTGATTCAGCTGGTCCTCATGTGTTACCACCATGCCAACCACAAGGCCAAGAACCTCAAGAGCTTGTCCCAAAGCTATCACCTCCACCATTTTCCTCTTCCTGTTAACCCCACTACTATATGCTCACACCAACCTTACCCCCATTCCCAGGTGGGAATAAGGTCAACATAACCTACATCTAGTGTTTATTTACTTATTTTGAGAGAGAGAGAACAAGAGTGTGAGTGGGGGAGGGCAGAGAGGGAGAGGGACAGAGAGACAGGGAGACAGAATCCCAAGCAGGTTCCATACTGTCAGCACAGAGCCTGACGTGGGGCTCAAACCCACGAACCATGAGATCATGACCTGAGCCAAAACCGAGAGTCAGACGCTTAACTGACTGGAGCCACTCAGGTGCCCCATTCTACATCTAAATCCACTCCTATGGATGGGAAGTTATAGGACTGGGGTAGGGAGGAAACACAGCTTCTTTAACATCTTTTCCAGGAGATCAGGGAAGAGTCCACCACGTGGTGAATACACCCTCCTCTCCCTCATCTCCCATCCCCAAAGAAAGAACAAGAAACAGAAGGGGTGCAAGAGATACCACATAGCTCTACAGATAGAATCAGGTTTCAGAAGGAAGAGGAAGCCAGCCTCCTAGAATGGAGACAAACTACCCAGGTTTGGAAACTGTCTTTACCACCGACAACTTAGTGACCCAGAACAAAGTCCTGAACCTCTGGGCTGCAGCTTCCTCATGGGACTTTGGGGGTAAGAATAACCACTTCTTCTGAGGGCCCTGCTAAGACCATATGCAGGGACACGTGCTTAAGCAGCAGCCTCGCACCGGACAGGTGGCAGACTCGAGGGGCCTCTCTGAGGCTGGCTGTGGTTGTGCCTGCACAGGGCTTTTTATCCTGACAGCCACTGGCATCGCCACCCCTGACTGTGACACTGAGTTACTTTCCATCCGGCCCACTGCCTGTCACACACTGGCCCCCAGGGGCACATCACCCCCACAGGTCATTACTTCCCCATCCGACCACAGCTGCTCTAGGAGAAACCTAACCCTGTAATCGTGTTTATCATCCCTCTCACAGAAACAGAATAGCTCTTTAATCCCTGCAAGGCGGTTGGATAAATATTTAACCAAGTATTAGAGGAATTGGGAGGCAGCTCTGATTGATTGTACAAAGGGCAGTTGAAAAATCTTTATTTGAGAGTTCTGAGAGCTTTTTCTGGCCAGTTTTGCCCTTAAATTGCAGAGTAAACAGTTGCAGGCTATGCTTGAAGAAGAACGGTTGAAAACAAACCTTATAAAACAACTCCGACCCCAGGGATGTTCAGCCAGTGTGGTTTGCATCCTGCTCTTCTCTGTACCTGTTGGGTAATTGCAGACAGGTCACCCCACTTTTCTACGAGTCTGAGTCGATTTTATCATCGGTCCACAACAGAGTGATGCAGCATGTTTCTTGGGTGATGCCTGAGTCTGGGGCAACATATCTCAGCCTCAGTATTATTGGTATTTGAGGGGAGGCGAATTCTTTCTGTGTAGGACTGTCTGATGTCCTGCGGGATATTTAGCAGCGTCTGTGTTCTCGACCCAGTAGTTGCAAGCGGCACCCACCTCCGGTGATGACAACTCTTCAGATGTTGCCACATGTGGGGGGCGGGGAGGGCAGGAAGGGAGCATGTGTACATGTGTGCGTGAGTGCACCCGTGTCCAAAATTGCCCCCAGTAGAGAACCTCTGGTCTTGGCTGTAGATTTCAATGCATTTGTGCGTTCTGAGTGCTTAGCCCAGCTACAGGTGCATAGAAAGCACACTAGTAAAAGGGGGACCTCTCTACTGAGAAAAGTAATAGTTGCCCACCCCATTGAGCTATTTAAAATGCATTAAAATTACTTTTCATCAAAGTAAGTGGCCCAAGAGGTTCTTACAAGTCGATAAATTATAGGCGTCCTACAGAGTTCCAGCCTCGAGCAAGGTCATACTTAGTCCAGCAAAGTTGACTATGGGATCAATCCTGAACTTCTTGCCAGGTGCCTGCCTTAAGGAAACAGCTGCTCAGTGATGTGAGAGGAGGCCACAGCTGAAATTTGCTTCCCTAAAACTCTCACAAAATAACCAGGATTAGTGTTGGGCAAGGGGAGGAGGTAGAACCAGACTCAGTGAACTTCTTTGTGCTGAGTTGTATTAGATGCTTACACATGCCTAAAATCTTAATTCTAAAGTGTGCAGGGTGCAGATATTAATTCCTTTTCTAGATCAAGTACACTAGCCTGGATCAACCAGCTGGTTAGTGTTGGAGTCAGGGTTGAAAACTGGGTTTGCTTCTTTGACTCCAAGTTCTGCGTTCCTCTGACTTTTCCAGACTGTCCAACAAGAATATATTAGACAAATGGGGCATTAAAAACACAGGCCCTAACTCGAGAAGATTTAAATGATGACCAGGAAATGTCAGCAACTTAGGGATGTTTCCTTCACCAACACTTCTCAGACACCAGTGTGTGTGTGTCTTGATTACCTGGAGATCTTATTAAAATGCAGAATTTGGGGCACCTGGGTGACTCAGTGGGTTAAGACTCTGACTTCAGTTCAGGTCATGATCTCAAGGTTTGTGAGTTCGAGCTCCGCATCAGGTTTCATGCTGACAGTGCAGAGCCTGCTTGGGACCTTCTCTCTCCCCTTCCCCCATTTGTGCGCAAGTGTGTGCGCGTGCTCTCTATCTCTCAAAATAATAAATAAATAAACTTTTAAAAAATGCAGAATTTGACTGAGTGACCCTAACTGGTCTAAGAGCCTGCATTTCAGAAACTAGTTCCTGAGTGGATGCTCCTGGTCCCTGGACAACTTTTTCAAATTTCACATGCATTAGAATCACCAAGAAGGCTACTTCAAAACAACGGCAGGAAATCAAAACTATAGTGAGACGGCATTTCATGCCCACTATGATGGCTATAAAAAACAAAACAAAATAAAAACCCAGAACCAAGACTTGATGACAAGGAGGTGCCAACACCGGAACCCTCATGAGTTGCTGACAGGAATGTAAAATGGCCCGGCCTCTGTGGAAAACATTTGGTGGTTCCTTATCAAGTTTCACATAGAATTACATATGAGCCAGCAACTCCAGTCCTACGTATATACTAAAGAGAACAGGAAACAGGTGTTCAAACAAAAACTTGTACACGGATGTTCGTAGCATTCATTATTCATATTGGGAGAGGTGGAAACAACCCAAATGTTGTTGAAATGATAAGCAAAATGTCATCTATCCATACACTGGAATATTATTAATACATAAAAATGAATGAAGAACTGATACGTGGTACAGAATGGATGAACCTTGAAAAGATTATGGGGACAGAAGCCAGACACAAAAGGCCATGTATTGGATGATCCTATTTATCTGAAATGCTCCGAAGAGGCAAATCCAGAAAGATGGAAAGCATATTAGCATTGGGCTGGGGGGGGGGGGGGGGGGGGGGGGGGGGGAAGGGGAATGAGAGGGGACAACTTAAGGGATGGAGGGGGCTTGCTTTGGGTGTGATGCAAATGGTATGGAGCTAGACAGCAGTGATGCTTGCATGATATTGTGAATGTACTAAATGCCATTGAATTGTATACCTTAAAACGGCTAAATGGTGAATTTTAGGTTGTATGTATTTTACCACAATAAGGAAGAAAATTCTGTGCCCACCCCCAAGATTTCTGATTCAATAGCCCTAGCTCGAGTGGGATCTGAGGACTTGTCCTTCTAAAGATTCTCGGCGGCGGTTGGTTCCCAACCACACTTGGAGTGACAACGTCCCAGACTTTGATACTCAACTAGTTTGTCACATCCCCAGAGACTGTCAGATTACAAGGGAACCACCAGATACTATTAGTGTCAAATTTCTGCTAACCAGGCCTCAAGGAGATTAGCAAACCTGCCTCCCCTGGGACCATATGCCTGGTCTGTGTTTCCATTTTGAAAGAACTCAATAAAGGAATGGACTTTGTTGCTTGAGTTGACTCCAGATCACCTTGGAGGAGGAAGACCCTGGCTGGGAGTCCTCATTACATTCTCCTGAGAAAAGGTCATGTGAGTTCTGTTTTAGGAAGGTATTAGAGAATGAGACAGTTTGTGTGAGCATGGGACCCCGGACCCCTGTTCTTTAACAAAGAACAAAAATTCAACAAAGCGAATTTCAAAGGCCTAAGTGGCTTTATTAACTGATTCATGAATTAGGGGGCACCCTATCTATCATGTAAAGGGGAGCTCTGAGGAGTTGCATAAAACGGAAGGTTTTTATAGGAAGGAAGATGGGGTATGGAGATTATTAGCAGAAGAAAAGAAAGGATTGCCTCTGGTAAATTCACTTTCCCTAAGTGGTTAGAGGGTCTTATCATGACTTCATCTTCCTTTGGGGGTGGTGGGGAGGGTATGTGACAGATTACCTCACTGGTGCTGATGAGAAAACCCTTGACTGACCCAGGTAAGACTACATGTCTGGAGGAAGTTGAAACTACAGTTGGTTTAGGTATTAAGCCTCCTGTTGGTGATGTGGCCTAGCATAAGCGACTCCATTTGGGGCCTATGGTTTTTCTTTTTGACGCCATATAAAGGAGTGTCATCCTCGGGGCGCCTGGGTGGCTCAGTCGGTTAAGCGTCCAACTTTGGCTCAGGTCATGATCTTGCGGGTTCGTGAGTTCAAGCCCCGCGTCGGGCTCTGTGCTGACAGCTCGGAGCCTGGAGCCTGTTTCAGATTCTGTGTCTCTCTCTCTCTCTCTGACCCTCCCCCGTTCATGCTCTGTCTCAAAAATAAATAAACATTAAAAAATTTTTTAAAAATAAATAAATAAAGGAGTGTCATCCTATACCCAGTTCTACTGTGGATTGTCCTATAATTCAACTTAATTCTGATAATATCTACCTGGAAAGAACATCAGATCCCAAAGGTTAAGGGCTCAGTCCTGTAAGACTGTCCGCCCACCCCCACTTCAGATGCCAGATTGTCACCTGTGCCTCTGGACCCGCCAACTGTAGAAGAGAGGTTCCAACGACCTTCTCCTTGGGTTCAATTAAGTTGCTAGAGCTGCTCACAGAACCCAGGAAACCTGTTTACTTACTAGATTACCAGTTTATTACACAGAAATTAAAGGCTATGCATCACCAGTTAGATGAAGAGATATATAGGACACAGCATAGGAAAAGGCCAGGGAGCCTCCATGCTGTCTGAATCTGTGTGTTATGTGTTCACCACCTGGAAGCTTTCCAAACCTCCTCCTTTTGGGTGTTTATGGAGGCTTCATTACCTAGGCACAATTAATTAAGTTTTCTGGCCATCGGTCTCCAGCCCCTAGCCCAGTAGCTGGGGGATTGGGAAAGGAGGCAAGGTTCTGCCCCTCTAATGGAGCTGTTGGTTCCTTCAGCAACCAGTCCCCACCTTTAGGCAAGCTCCTGTCACCTCATTAACATAACAAGACACTTTTGCTGGTGTCATCACTTAGGAAATTCCAAGCATTTTAGGAGCTGTGTGCTAGAAATGGGTCAAAGACCATATACATCTCTTATTATAAATCACAATATCACTTCCTTCCTATACAGCCTCAGGCTGAAAGGTTGCGATATTTCTGCCTGCTGCTGTCACTTGTAAAACCCTTTGTCCCCCATAATTCCTACGTACCCACTATATGCTAGTGTTAGGTAGAAAAGAGAGGATCTCCCTGTGTTGATCCGGGGGCACTGAAGAGTTTTTGAGGTCCTGTGTGACCTCAGAGGACATCGAGGCCATTTGGCTGGTAGAACCTCAGGAAATGTTACGAACTTATTGTGTATGCCACACCAAGAGAGGCAGGAAGAGTCCCTGTCTGAGGACACTTGGGAGAGAGAAAAGGTCTCTAGAATTCTGTAGACTCTAAAATTGTAATTTGAAGTCTCCCTTGGTTTTAGTCCATGACCAACAGTATCAACAGTATGAATGCTGAGTTTATTCACCTGTCAGGTAACAAAGTCATTGAATATTTCCCTGAGACAAACTGGGTAGAGGAACATGGAATCTTCTGGAGGGGGATGGGATGCTAGAGTCACGGTGGCTACACTAAGGATAGAAATTTTGCAGTTAGGAAGGGGGAAGGAGTCCGTAGGTCTGTATGTGGTTGGTTAAAATAAGTCCCGTTGTTGACTGGGTATTAAGTCACCCCAGGTACTGAATCATTTATTAGAATTGGCTACTTAGAATCTGTTGTGGGGAAACCTAACATTCAACGTTAATGCGTCCTAAGCAAGTGCTGCACTGAGGGCAAACTTTTACTTTCACATTACCCACATCTGTGAGGGGGTTATGTGTGGGATGGGGTGGGAAAGAGGTGTACTGTCACTTTAAATTTGGTTGCAACCTTGGCAGATGTTTCCAAAGCTCTAGCTTGTTCAGGAGGTTTTTCTCATTTTTTAAGATTTCACATAAGCTAGGCCTTATTTTCTTGGCCTCCGATGCCAAACTTCAAAAAACTTAAATTTTTAGTTTCAGTTACAAAACTTTAGGAGCCTTTATGGGCCTTTGTACAGCCAAAGACCTACTTGGGAGGTAAGTAAGGCTCCCTTGTTAAGCATGTCTTAAAGGGAGTTTGTATTTTATAACTTTCACTTGGAAAGGATTATAGATCCACAGAAAGTTGCAAGGAAGTGTACAAACAAGTCCTGTTTACCTCCCTAATAACATCTTGCATAGCAATAGTAAAATATCAAAGCCATGTGGGGCACCTGGGTGGCTCAGCCGGTTGAGCATCTGACTTCGGCTCAGGTCATGATCTCGTGGTTCGTGAGTTTGGGTCCCACGTCAGGCTCTGTGCTGACAGCTCAGAGCCTGGAGCCTGCTTCGGATTCTGTGTCCCCTTCTCTCTCCGCCCCACCCCTGCTTGTGCTCTCTCTCCGTCTTTCAAAAATGAATAAACATTAAAAAAAATTTAAAAAATATCAAAGCCATGTAATGGACATTACTACGATGCACAGAATTACTGAGATTTCACCAGTTATATCTGCATTCATTTATGTGTGTGCTCATAGGTCTGTGCAGATGTATCACATATATAGCTTCCTGTAACTTCTAACGCAATCAAGATACAGACTGTTCCGTCACCACAGGATCTCCCAAGATAACCCTCTATGGCCACATCCAGTCTCTCACTCCCATTCCCAACCCTGACAACCATGAATCTGCTCTCGTCCATCTCTATCACTTTATTTCAAGAATATTACATAAATGAAACCATTCAATATGCAAACTTTTGAGACTGGCTTTCACTACACGTAACTTGAAAGGAATATATTTTGACCGGGGTTTATACAGCTCACAAAAACTGCCTTCATCCAGCATAGCATTACAAAATTTCTTTAATTTCAGTCCCGAAACACAACACATCCCACCCCTCTGACATCTGTGAGATATAGATCAGGGATAAACACTGCCAGGTCCTTATCCAGCTTCTGAGATCATATGTGAACCTTCTATAGCCAAAACAGAAATCGTAGGGTGTTTTTCTTTCCCCCAGATTGCAACCTGTTATTAGCATTTACATGTCCAGAGGACCTGGAAAATTTGCAGAGATGTTCTTTAGAAGTGTTTAACAACGCTGTCTGCATATTAGAATCACCTGGGGGAGCTTTAAAACATTCCAGAGCCTGTGAACCACAAACCAATTAAATCACATGGGAGTGGGGACAGGAATAGATTTTTTTTTAAAGCTCCCCAGGCAATTCTAACTGGCTACCAAGTATGAAAACTGTTCTAAAACAATTAGCTGCACGAGACAGAGGTGCTCAAAACTTGGGGTCCTGGAAGTAAATCAGTTTCACCTGCGTAATTGGGGAACACCACAAAAGCTTAGGCTTTTCCTCCTTGACGGACCTTGACCTCAGGGTGCTTCGTTAGCTCCCGAGGTGATTCTGATGCTCCCCAAAGTCTGAGAACCACTGACTCAGAGCACTGTCCTCACACTAAAATCACCTGCAGTGTTTTATTTAAATACTGATGGATGTTCAGATCCCACAGCCAGAATGTTTGTATTTCACTGCTCTAGAGTACAGCCTGGGCATTCTTTTTTGTATTATGATGTTTTAATGTTCCCAAGGTGATTCTACTATGCCTACTGAGTTATGGAATTAAAAAAACAAAATTTAAAAATGAACACAAAGTGTATATTCGTCTCTCTGGATTCATTTAATGTCAGCTAGTAGATTAGTATGTGAATTTCCAAGACGTAGCCTCCTTGGAATTATATCAGTTCTCTGCATGGTCTTTAAGGCTGTAGCCCACATATACACCCAGGGTTGCACATCCCTTACCAGCTCTCCCGTACCCCGGTGGATAAGCCCTCTACTTTGGAAGTCAAGTTTCCTCTGTAGAAATGGAAATAAACTTACCAACCAAGTTCGTGGCAACCTCTTGCCTTGCTGCCTTCTGGCAATAGGATTTTCACCTGAGGAGAAAAAACCAGAAATTAAGAATGTAACTGGGCAACGGGTGCCTGGGTGGCTCAGTCAGTTAAGCGTCCAACTTATGCTCAGGTCACTGTCTTGAGGTTCGTGAGTTTGAACCCCGCATTGGGCTCTGTGCTGACAGCTCGGAGCCTGGAACCTGCTTTGGATTCTGTGTCTCCCTCTCTCTCTCTTTCTCTCTCTCTGTCCCTTCCCCACTCGTACTCTGTGTGTCTCTCTAAAAAATAAACAAACATGAAACAAATTATAAAAATCTAACTGGGCAGGCAATGAAGGGGTGCATAAGGCCAGGAAGGGAGAGTGCCCCGAGACCCTGTGTGGCTCTTACACAGCAAGCTTTGCACATCTCCACTTACTTCATCTGATGCCCCCAGGAATCTCAGATACTAATTTGAAACATTAACAGCAGGGTTGCATCTATGAGTTGAGCCTTCCAGGACTGCCCTTTGGCAGGTCAGAAATGGTCTAACAATGTCAATTTCACAGAGTGCAACACCATACAAAACACAATGTGTCGTAACTCTTTGGTCCAAGTGTGTTTTCTGTTTAGGTTGATAACAGGGGATGTGACGAATTCTTACCACCTGTCATGCCGTCCATTACACAGTGCATCTCCATGATCACACCTATTCAGATCACACACATGGTCACACCTATGTGACCAAGACCCTAATGTAACAGTTCAAGGTTTAGTAGTCGAAAAAAAATAATCACTTGGATTGGTTTTATATTTATTTATTTATTTATTTATTTATTTATTTATTTATTTTTAAGTAGGTTCTATGCCCAATGTGGGGCTCGAACTCAAGAGTCTCATGCCCTCCTGACGGAACCAGCCAGTCTGGTTAGCAAGCAAGTCTAGGGTGGGTGGGTCCTAGGATCCACTAAACAAGTGATGAAGGCACCAGAGGCAATCTGATAGCAAAGCACAAGCTAACACCCCACAAGCGACCCTCCCCCTACCAGGAGGGATCTGTGTGACATTCCTCAGGCACTCCTGGCTGCCCAAGAGCAAAGGACAAGGAAAAACAATGGGTTAACTGATAGAGATCACAGTCTTGCAAGACAAGAGTCTTCATTGCTTTGCAACTGTCTTAATGAGTTACAAGGAAAAAAGGCAATCTCTGGAAATCTATAGAGTCAATTTCCTGGAGCCCTAACATCACCCTCCCCTCCACTGGCGTGGGGAACAAAGAAGAAAATGTAGGTAAAATTAAATTTCCTTACAACCTGGAGCCCACTGACAAATATTCGAGATAGGCAGAGTAAAACATTCCTCCAAGAAACTCCCAACTGTCTTAATGTTAATGCCTTACTAAGGGAAAAATAACTTTAGCTCTACAATTCGCAAGGCCTCCAGTATCTTAAGAGTCCTCTTTATCATATGAAATTCCTTTTGGAAACCTCCCTTTTCCTTTATGCCCCCCTGCCCAGCTCCATAGTATATAATCAGTCACTCTCCACAACCCCAGGGTAGCTCTTTCTGCCTGCCCATAGCTCCCGTCTCCATGATTTAATAAAATCACCTTTTTGCACCAAAGACATCTCAAGAATTCTCTCTTGGCCTTCAGCTCGGGACCCCCACCAGCACTCCAAAACCACATCACAAGTACTGTGGGAGATCCTGAAACAGGTGCACTTACTAATCTATGAAACACCAAACAAATGGAGCCTTTTGGGCTGTTGAGATAATTGTGAAAACCTTGAGTAGCACTCTTGTATGGAGCTCACTTTGTGCCCGGCACTATTCTAATATATTGATATAGTCAACCTTCACAACAGCTCTATGATGCATATACCATCATTATTATTAACTTACAGATTAAAAGACAGAGGTACATAAACATAAAGGGTGCTTGCGTGGTTCAGTCGGGTCGAACTTTCAGTTTCTGCTCAGGTCATCATCTCGCAGTTTACTAAGCTTGAGCCCTGCATCGGGTTCTGTGCGGACAGTATGGACCTGGCTTGGGATTCTCTCTCTCCCTCTCTGTCTGCCCCTCCTGTAGTCAAGCTGTTTCTGTATCTCTCAAAATAAATAAATAAACTTTAAAATTAAAAAAGAAAAGAGGTAAATAAACATAAAATTTTATGTACCTAATTTTAATAGGTTTTACTAATCAATGACAGAGCTGGGATTTGAACCTAGGCAGTGTTGGCTCGAAGATCAGCTCTTCACCGCTCCCCTCTGCTAACTGGCCTCGAAGCTGGCCAAGCTCCCCTCATCTATAAAATTGTGGAGAAGTGAGGATGGTCTAGCCCTGCAAACTGGGTGGCAAACTAGAAGAAGTTGCTTTAACTGGCCTTTCTCGCCAGTAAATGGAAACGTTGGATCTGGAATTCTTAAAATTTTGTGAAACTAGAAATCACTTTTAAAAAGCATCAGCCGGTTATCTGAAGCAAGACAGGAACCTAAGTTTAATGTTTGATGCCAGATGCTGGATCGAAATTTCATCAGTTAAGCCTTAGGATTCTTTCTTCCTTCCTTCCTTTCTTCCTTCCTTCCTTCCTTCCTTCCTTCCTTCCTTCCTTCCTTCCTTCCTT